>NW_028146651.1:0-221724 GCF_056507025.1 Lutjanus erythropterus | reverse complement strand
CGACTCTCCACACGGAGAGGCAGGTCTTGAGTGGAAAGCCAAACCCTCTGTCCCACACGGTAACGAGGAGCTGGAGTGCGTCGTTTGTCAGCTTCCCTCTTGTAGCGTCCTGAGGCCCGAAGAAGAGCTGCCCGAGCCCTCCTCCAGGAGAGATGACAACGACGAACCAGGGCCTGAGCAGACGGCACAGCAACCTCACCCTCTTGGTCTGGAAACAGTGGTGGCTGGTACCCATAAACACAGTGAAAGGGGGACAGACCAGTGGCAGAAACGGGAAGTGAGTTGTGTGCATATTCTATCCATACCAACTGTTCATTCCACCGGGATGGATTCTGGGAGACTAGACATCTGAGAGCCGTTTCCAGTTCCTGATTGTAACGTTCTGTCTGACCATTGGATTGGGGATGGAAACCAGAGGAGAGGCTGGCTGTGGCACCAATCAGTCGGCAGAACTCCTTCCAGAACCGAGAGGCGAACTGAGGCCCTCTGTCTGAAACAACATCTTGAGGCAGGCCATGCAGACGAAAAACATGAGATAACATGACCTCTGCCGTCTCCTTAGCAGAGGGGAGTTTGGCCAAAGGGACAAAGTGTGCCATCTTGGAAAAACGATCAATTATGGTGAGTATAACAGTGTTACCTTCAGAGGGGGGCAAGCCAGTGACAAAGTCCAACGATATGTGGGACCAGGGTCGTCGGGGCACTGGGAGAGGATGAAGCAGCCCATGCGGTCGCTGTCGTGAGGTTTTATTCTGGGCACAAACAGAGCAGGCAGAGACAAATTCCCCCACATCTCCCACTAAAGAAGGCCACCAAAACCGCTGCTTCAGCAGACTGACTGTCCGACTCACCCCTGGATGGCAGCTCAGCCTGGAGGCATGAGCCCATTGCAGCACCCGTGGACGAAACGGGATTGGGACGAAGAGAAGGTTCTGAGGACATCCGGCAGGAATTTGAGCCCCCTCCAACGCTCGTCTCACCTCACTCTCAATGTCCCAGGTCACAGCTCCAACCACACGGGCAGCGGGCAGGATGGTAGAGGGGGCCCTGGGATAGTGATCGGATTCAAACTGGCGGGAGAGGGCATCTGGTTTGGTGTTCCTGGAGCCAGGGCGATAAGACAGGGTGAAGTTGAATCGGGTAAAAAACAGGGCCCACCTGGCTTGACGCGAGTTCAACCTCCTGGCTGTCTTGATGTATTCCAGGTTCTTATGGTCTGTCCATACAAGGAATGGCAGTTCAGCCCCCTCCAGCCAGTGTCTCCACTCCTCTAAGGCCAATTTCACAGCCAACAACTCCCGGTTACCCACATCATAGTTCCTCTCTGCTGTGGACAGTTTTCTAGAAAAGAAAGCACATGGGTGAACCTTGTTGTCTTTGAGAGAGCGTTGAGACAGTACTGCCCCCACCCCCACATCTGAGGCATCCACCTCCACAATGAATTGCAGTTTGGAGTTCGGCATGGAGAGGATGGGTGCGGAGGTGAACCGGTGCTTCAGGGTATTGAAGGCCTCTTCCGCTTGAGTGTTCCACTGAAACTTAAAACCAGGAGAAGTGAGGGCATGCAAAGGGGCTGCTACAGAGCTGTAGTTCCTGATAAAACGTCTATAAAAGTTAGCGAACCCCAAAAATCTCTGCAACTGCTTGCGGTCAGAGGGTATTGCCCAGTCAACAACTGCACTGACCTAGGTGGGATCCATTTGGATGCTTCCAGGTGACACGATGAACCCCAGGAAAGAGACTGACTGCTGGTGAAACTCACATTTCTCCGCCTTGACAAAAAGCTGGTTCTCCAACAGCCGCTGAAGTACTTGCTGGACATGCTGGACATGCTCACTTTCACTCTTAGAAAAAATCAGAATGTCATCCAGGTAGACAAAGACAAAATGGTTAAGCATATCACGAAGAACATCGTTGACCAGGGACTGAAAAACTGCTGGGGCATTAGTAAGACCAAAAGGCATCACCAGGTACTCATAATGGCCACTAGGGGTGTTAAAGGCAGTCTTCCACTCATCCCCCTCCCTAATGCGAACAAGATGGTAAGCATTTCTGAGATCGAGCTTAGTGAAAATGGTGGCTCCCTGCAACAGTTCAAAAGCAGATGACATGAGAGGGAGGGGGTACCTGTTCTTGACGGTAATGTCGTTTATGCCCCTGTAGTCGATGCAAGGTCGCAGAGTCTTGTCCTTCTTCTCCACGAAGAAAAATCCAGCACCAGCAGGAGACGAGGAGGGGCGGATAATGCCAGCGGCCAAGGAGCTCTGGATGTATGTGTTCATGGCCTCCCTCTCAGGGGCTGACAGGGAGTAAAGGCGGCCCTTGGGGGGGAGGTTCCAGGGAGAAGGTCGATGGTGCAGTCATAAGGTCTGTGAGGTGGCAGGGAAGTAGCGCGGGCCTTGTTGAAAACCTCCTTCAAATCCATGTAAGCAGAAGGGATGCCAGACAGATCAGGGAACTCTGAGGAGGGGTCAACAGGCTTGGGGAGATCAGCAGTTTGGAGACAAGATGAATGACATAGGTTACTCCAGCCCAGAAAAGTGCCAGTAGACCAGTCTATATGCGGGTTGTGCTTAGTTAGCCATGGAAAACCGAGAATGAGAGGATGGTCAGGAGAGTCAATAATGTAAAAAGAAATAGTCTCTGAATGGTTACCTGACATGAGGAGAGTGAGAGCTGGAGTCTGGAGAGACACGTGACAGAGGAGGCGACCATCCAGGGCGTGGGCCACCAGGGGGGAGGGGAGAGGCTTGAGTTGCAGCTGGAGCCGGCGAGCAAGGCCCTGGTCCATGAAGTTCTCATCGGCTCCAGAGTCCACGAAAGCAGCCAACTCCAAGGAACCCACAGGAGAGGAAATACGGGCCTGGGTGAGTGCACGGGAGGGTCTTGAAGAGAAAGTTCTGCTCACCAGTAACCCTCCATTTACTGATGAGCACGGCCTTTTACTGGGCATGCTGCCAGGAAATGTCCTTTGAGACCACAGTAGAAGCATCTTCCTTCCCTAAAGCGGCGCTGACGCTCCTCTGGAGAAAGCTGAGTGCGGCCCACCTGCATAGGTTCCTCCTTTTCCCCAGGTGGCGCTGTAACTTCCTCACCGGAGCTCCCAGAAGAACAGGAATGGCGTTTGGTAGGAGACCAGGAAGTGGACTGCCCCCAGTGGGCTGGAGTTCTCTTCTCAGCATGACTTCTCTCCTTTCTTCTTGCAAACAGGCGATTATCAATCTTAATAGCCAAGGCAACCAGAGCATCAAAGTCAGCGGGCAAATCTAGTGGAGCGAGGTGATCCTTAATGTCGTCAGCAAGGCTATGCAGGAATGTGTCGGACAGGGACTGAGTGTTCCATTCACTGTCAGCAGCCAGAGTCCGGAAACGAATGGCATGGTCTGCCACACGGCTGTTGCCCTGTTTAAGAGCCAGCAAACCCCGGGCTGCCTCACGACCAGGGGTAGAATGTCCAAAAACTCTTCTTAAAGCAGCAGAAAAAGTCTCCTCAGAGCGGCATTCTGGCGACTGTCTGTCCCATTCAGCCGTAGCCCATTCTCGTGCCCTCCCAGTGAGGTTGGTGATCATGAATGCAACACGGGAATGATCGGTGGGAAACGATGACGGCTGGAGGCCGAATGTAAGGGAGCAGAGTGTCAGGAAGGAGCGGCAGGTCTCAGGGTCAAGAGAAATCCAAATAATTATTGTAAATTATACTGGTGTTATCTTATTTCTTACTTGTTGACTTGAAAACCGTTGAAAGGCAGACATCTGACCTGGAAGTTAAATTAGTTCTATCAAAATAAGAGCCAGGAGAATCGAGCTTATGAAGAGAAGAGTGTTGCCCCTCAATACTACAGGAGGGAATATATGCTTTTGTGCCCTTTTTGGGTTTTAGCTTTAAACCTATGGAGCTATATTGGGGCCAAATGTTTTGAACTTGAAAAATAAAATTTGAAACTGTTTTGATCTTGAATTTTGAAAAATACTGTAACAACTCTGGGAAGTGAGACTCAGGTGCAGAGAACACACAGGAGGCAGAGTGAGGTTCAAATGAAAACCACTGTCTTTACTTAAGTCCAAAACAAGGCAAACACAGGGAGTCCAAAAAGGCAAACAAAAACAGACAGGGAAAAAAAGGCACAAAACTATAATCCAATAAATAGGCGAAGTCCAAAAGGAAACATGAGGCCTATAACCACACCAAGCAGCTTCACAGACAATAGAGACAATCTGGCAGAGACATGTGGAGCTGGTGGGGGTATAAATGCACAGGGATGGCAAGGAGGGTAATCAGGGGCAGGTGAGTGAGTGGCCTCAGGTGCAGTTGATGAGGGGCGGGAAAACACAGGAAACTGAAAAGACACAAGAGGTAGTGTTAAAAAATAAAACAGGAAACATAATAAAACCCGGAATGTTACAAATACATCAGTGTATTCAAAATAAGTGTTCAAAAAGTTTTTTTCAGGTTAAATATAATTATGATTTACTCTGGTAATTATTTTGAATAAATTATTTTTATTTTTCACTTTCATATATTTAGATATTTGAGATCCTATTTCTTTCAGTTACAAATTTTATGTTTTCAGATTCGAATCTTATTTTTTATAGTTTCAAATCTTTTTTTCACTTTCGGATCTTTCAGTTTCAGTTTCAGATCTTTTCTTTTCAGTTTCAGAATTTGGTATGTACTCCTTACAGCAGTGGTTCCCAACCTTGGGTCAGGACCTCAAAATGGGTTTAACAGATACTTAAATAAATAATTGCTAAATTAAAATTAAGGAGGAACTGATGCTCTGTGTTACCTGTTCTCACAGTGACATGACGTCTCTGTGGGTCAGACTTGTGGCTCTGTGCTTTTTCACTCACAAAAACAAGCCCTCCCTCCTCCCTCTCCTGTGTCTCCTCTTCATTTGCTCATAACAGACGGTGCTGAAAACAGTGACAGAATTGACATTGTACCGCGTTGCATCACCAAACTTTCATAAGACTCAAGTGTAGAATAAGTTTGGGTTTTATAGGAAAGATGAGAAATGCTGCTGCAAATCATTTATGCAAAACGTGAAAGTAACCGTATATTAAAAAATAAAGCCAGTAGGACATAGTATTCATTGGATTTTAGTCAAAAGCAAATACAGAATTAATGTTTTAAGGTTGTAATATCCCGTTAACTCAAAAACGTATTGCTTTACTCCCTGAAAAATCAATAATTAATTTTCTACCAGTAATGCATAGGTATACTCAGACATTACACACATGAAACCCTGAGTTGTTGCCAAACCATGCCACAAGAGGGAGTATGCCTTTAAGTGAGTGCTTTTTTTTTTTTTTTTTTTTTTTTTTTTCTTTGTGGTTTAAACCAAAAAAGAAAAATGGGTAAAGAGAGCAGTTTTTATTTTTTGCTGGCAGAAATAAAAACAAGACAGGTTTGTAAGTTTACATTCATGAATATGGAATTTACACAGTAGTAATATTAGATTAATAAAAAAAAAAGCATCTTTTTCTCTATACTCAACACTTCCTAATATAATATTCCTCTCCTCAAGAGCAAAACCTCATCTTGTCTACTATATAGTCATACCAGAAAGATGTGAGTTTTGGACAAGACCAGAAAAGATGGCCTAGAGTACCATCACCTGACTTACACTTATCACAAGTAGAAGAGACAGAATGAATGACTTTAAACTGAATGAGTTGAAGTCTAACATTGATAGAACATGCTTTAATCCTGCCCAGCCCTTTTGCCCATAATTTGTTTGAAATGTCTACAACAGTGTCCTTAATCCATGCCTCTTTAATGTGGAGAGAGGAGGTTGCCAATGAGAAAAGACCTACAAATTGTGAAATTAAATGTTTGGAGGTAGGGGTTTTAGTTGTAAGCTCATAAAAAAATGTGTTATTTGGGGATCGTATCAAAGTGAGGGAGTGACTGTCTGACAAAATTTCTAATTTGCAAATAGCGAAAGAAGTGACCAGGAGGCAGATTAAATTTCACCTGAAGTTACGCAAAAGAAGCAAGATAGTTGTTAATATAGAGATCCTTAATAGTGGACAGTCCCTTATCTGACCAGTGTGAAAAAACAGCATCCATCTGGCCTGGCTTAAAAGGGGTTCTGACATATAGAAGCATAGATGGACAAATCTGGGAGGCTCAGCACACCTTTGATTTGTTTTAGGATCTTAAATGAGTTACGCAAAATAAAGTCATCCTTTAGCCATTTGATAAGTGGATTTGGCTTCGAAAATAAAAAGGCCATTAAAGAGGCTCCAGTGAGTAAGACTGCATTACAAGACTCAATCTCAGGCCATCTGAGACAGGTACTGCTCTCCTGTCTAGCAGCAGAATGATGAGAAAACCCATGATCTGGCATTGCAGGCCCAGTAATAATGTTGGAAGACAAGAAAGCCCTGGCCACCTTCGTTAGCCCAAATGAAGGGCATATTTTAAAGAACGAAGATGTAAGAAAAATCGGGACATGTTGAAAGAGAGAAATAAATTTGGGGAGTACTAGCATCTTAATAATATTAACGCATCCGATTAAAGAAAGAGAGAGAAATTTCCATTTATCTATCATAGTTTTAGTCCCCAAATCCAAAAAATTAAGTTTAAAAAGAAATTTAGGGTTTCTACACTGTAAAATATAATAAGTTGACTTTACTTAAAAAAAATATGCAAACTTGCTGCCTCACAAAAAGTAATTTATGTTGACTTAGATAAATTACATTGGATTTACTTAATTATTATGACTGTGCAGTACTTAAATTAACCTAAATAAGTGGATTATAGTAACTTGTTTATTTAGAGTTTGCAGTTCTCAATTTATTCTAAATAATTGGATTATAGTAACTTGCTTATTTTGAGTTTGCAGTACTCAAATTATCCTAAATAATTGGATTATAGTAACTTGCTTATTTTCAGTTTCCAGTACTCAAATTATTCTAAATAATTGGATTATAGTAACTTGCTTATTTTGAGTTTGCAGTACTCAAATTATCTTAAATAATATGATTAGAGTAACTTGTTTATTTTTAGTATGGAGTACTCAAATTAACTTGAATGAATTAGATTACAGTAACTTATTTATTGTGAGCTTCCAGTACTCAAGTGATAGCTTAATTCGCTTTAGTGTTGCTCATCCATCATATTCAGGTCAACTTAATGTAATCTAACTTTGTGAGAGCCACACTTGGCCACTGTACTCAGGTTCAACTCAAGGAGCGAGGGAAGGATTAGTGTAAAAAGTAAACACATGGGCCTGGTTTTGGTGTTGACGAGGCTAGTTCAGCTAGTTGGCTGAGGTCATAAAAATAAAGCGTTTAGCTTCTCAAAACAATATGCGTTCAAGAGTGAAACATTGGCATCACAAAACCATTGTCCACGAAAAAGTCTGACCTCACAATCGCTTGGCACTATTTTCTCTGAGAGAGAGGGAGAGAGAGAGAGAGAGAGAGAGAGAGAGAGAGAGAGAGAAAGAGGTGATCCAAGCTGAAGTTGGACCCACAACTGTCTCTCATGGCTACAGCTGTGGGTCCAACTTCAGCTTGGACCACTTCTCTGTCCTTCCTCTCTCTCTGCCCGTTCCAACTCCGTCTGATGAAGTTCGGCATCTGTTTATTCAGGTTTATAAAGGTATCCCTGGCTCTGTGCTAAAAGTTTCTTGACCTAAAAGAATTACAACAGCACATGTTAATTTCATTAAAAAAAACACACACACAATGAAGGGAGAACACTTAATGGATTAACTCAGTGGAATTAAAATTTATTTTAAAATGCTCAACAATGCATTTAACAGAAGACATTGGCTCTTGACAGGCTGAAGAGTGTTTTGTTAATGCTCAGTATAAAAGTGAACAATCAATAGTTTGATTACAAACCTACTTAACATTCTTTTATGAATTTTTATTCATCAAACTATTCAGTCCAGGTGTGCCTTGCTGCAACAGCCAACAGATGTCAACATACGAGGCAGTATAATCGAAAACGACAACTTCTCAGCCGAACAAGTCAGTTTTGAGTCTCCACTACATTTTTTGAATAAACATTAGCTCAAACAATTGAACTACCTGGGAACATGTTCCAGTTTTAGACAAGAAAAATATCAAAGAAATAGCCTCTCAACAAAAATGCACAACATATAAAAAAATTATGTTCCTGAAATAATTGCAAGAGAGAATATTATTATTAAGAACTAAACCCTTTCAGAGAATCTTTCTGAACTAATCATTTTTTAGTTCTGTAGCTTAGGGTTATCTTGGGTGCCTATACTTTTTGAAGACCAAAGTAACAACCTGAAACATGACGAATGCACATTAACAACAAATATTTCCTGTTCTTCCTCTCTTCAAAATAAGAGTCCTGGATGTGTTGGCATTACTTGTACAAAAGCACATACATTTAAAAAGCACATACATTTATTTTAAAAAAGGTTACAATTCTTTCTTGGTATGAGACACAGGAAACTATTGATATTACTAAAACAATAATATTGGTGTGTCAACACTACATAGGCATTTTAAATTATTGGGATTATTATCTTGCAGGAGCTGTAAGTGAAGCGAGATGCCTGTGCAGTGTGGACATACTAATATTGCTGATATTTCCGTGTCTCCTATTGAGAATGAAATATAATCTTTTTGTTAAGTTGCTCACACCAAATGGGTTTGGGTAAATTTAAGTCAATTTTCTTTTATACAGGTAGTGCTGGGACATCTGGGACTCTATTTTGAAGAGGGGAAAAGGTTTTTGCACTGTATCAACTTGCCTACCCCAGTAGTTTGTTTTTCAAACTAAGCAGTTTTGGAGGGAGTGTTTTGCTTCCCAATCCAAGCATGACTGCTTGAATGAATCTGAGTGTGTTCGCCATGCATTTTGGGTAATCTAAGTGAAGAGCATACATAAGTCCAAACATGAGGCAGACTGCCTGGGGAAAGTCTCTAACATTGTCCATGACAGTACTTCCCTCAAGTATGATGGCAGTGGAAATGGGCTGGAGGTGCACTGCATTTAGACCCTGCTGCTGAGCATCTTCGTTGACCACGGTCAGCACCCCAACTGTCACTGAGGCAAGTGCTTCTTCCTTCGCTGTATCCTGCAAAAGAAGCACACATAACTACCTTTTGAATCTGGTCTTCTTTTGGGAAATTCTGTAGACTGGAAGTGTGAGATTGGGGAATTCACATCCTTAATTTAATTACATTATGTACTAATTTAGGGATTCTGATCATTTATGAGTGAGATTAGAATCCACCTGATTCTGATCAACTGAAAATAAGTGTATTTTAAATAGGGCTGTCAAACGATTAAAAATTTTAATCGAGTTAATTACAGCTTAAAAATTAATTAATCGTAATTAATCGCAATTCAAATTATCCCCAAAATATGTCATATTTTTCTGTAAATTATTGTTAGAATGGAAAGAAATGACACAAGGCGGATATATACTGTACAGCAACATACTGTATTTGTTCATTACAACCATAAATCCACACTGAATGGCATTAATATTGTTCAAGAACATTATTTATTTCTTAGACAGTATTCTTTTTTTCTCTTCAAAATCAACAAGACTTTTTCTTTCTTTCTTTCAGTAACAGCACAGTATTTTTCCCCCTCTTCAAACTAGCACAACAGGGCCACTCTTTTTTTTCTAATTAAAAATTCAAAACCAGAACATCAGGCTAAATCTACCTGCTTTGAGCTTCACCATATAAATCAAATGTTTCTTCTGCTGTGTCTCTCTCTCTGTGTGTGTGTGTGTGTGTGTGTGTGTGTGTGTGTGTGTGTGTGTGTGTGTGTGTACATTTAAATGTGGCCCTCTTCTCTACTCATCCTCTAGCCCAGGGGTGTCAAACTCAATCACAGAAGGGGCCAAAGTTTAAAACACAGTCTAAGTCGCGAGCCAAACAAGATTAACATTTATTAAACTGTCTAAAACTGACTATGTTTAATTCAGAAATATGAATTTGAACAGCCAGACTGCAACAACTTTTTCCTCAATAAAATAAATAAGATTTAAAATATTTTTTTTTTCTTCAACAATAACAAAGGAAAACGAGAATATTTCAGCTCAGAATATTTCAACTCACATATCCAGGTGGGGGTTACATTTGAAAATGCTTGCTTTTTGTCTGCACACAAGATATCGCACACTTTAATCATGCAACCCCTCAATGGCACTGCATTTGGCATAAAAGTCTGCTCATATAATAATATTACAAACCCATCAGTCCATCAGGTACAGATGAACATACTGACCTGCTCAATTTAACATTAAGGCCAAAACGCACTGAGAACTTCAACAGAAAAGTCAACTGTAGCTTCTATGGTGCACTGCAGGCTTCAGATTTAAAATGTAACACCACAAAACCAGCAGTATTTTAGGAAAAGGTTAAACTGCACACTGACCAGACAGAGTCAGTCCTCTTCATCATGACTTACAATAATGCAGCAATTAAGAATTTAAAAGTACACAAATCAGACTTGGAGTAAAAAAAAAAAAAATCGCGCACCACATAAGTGTACATTAATATTATGATTCATGATCATAAAAAGTTTTTTTTATCTCTCTCCCTCTCCCTCTCTCTGCTGTGGGTCAGTCTTATTTTTATTTTTACCTGGTTTCAGGTGGAGCTGCAGCTCATCTCCCTCCTCATATACTTGTGTTTCTTTGCACTGAGTCAGTTGCCTAAACAGACAAACCTGTTTACATTGTCGTTTGACAGAAGCTCGCGTCTTCGTGACTGCGAGCTGATTAATTTCTCGAGTTGTGCGGCAGCTGACGCAGTGCATTGTGGGACTTGTAGTATGAGTGGTGGGAGTGCTATTTACCGACGGGCCATTCATAATAGACACGTGAAATTATCTCGCGGGCCGTATATAATTGAATCGCGGGCCAGATGTGGCCACATGTGCTCTAGCCAGTCGCTGCAAATTACTATCTGCTTATTTATTGTTCCATCTGTATTCTTTTTAAACTGAAATTCCCCATCCAGAGGGCCAACCTGCTCTTCCTCCATGTTTACATTCACCGCACGCATGCATCCGCTCTGCTCACTGCGCGTCACTGCACTTCTGAGTGGTATTATGGGATGTATGGGGCGGGTCATTCTGCGCATGCGTCAAATGCGTGCAAATTTTTAACGGCACTAATTCTAAAAATTAATTATCGCCCGCTAACGCGATAATTTTGACAGCAGTAATTTTAAATATTTGACAACACTATCAAACGTATCAAATATGATTTGTCAGTAACTTGAGATCAATATGTTTCTTTCTTCTTTCAATATGTTACTTACAAAGCAAGTCTTGTAGACCTCACTGGAGTCATCACCAAGCACAATAGGAAGGCCTCTGAGGACAACAGAGTGAAGTGCCGTCACATCTGGCGACTAAAAATACAGAGAGAGAATAGATACAAGTTAAGAACTTCGTAGCATTTTGAGGGGTGGGGTGGGGGGTATGTGTTGATATACTTTTCTATATTTTCTCTAATAGTTCATAGCCTCATAATAGAGACAGGGCTTTAAGTTTTATTAGTATAATTGGTCACATTTAAATACCTAATTTTACACATCCCAATTTCCCTGTAAACATTTCCTTTGTTTTTATACAAACTCAACATTTCAATTAAATTTAAAATAAAATGCCCTTGTGCATGCATTTCATTGAGCACTCACTTGAAATGTGCAAACTACCATACTGTTGGACTTTCTTGTTACGAAGAATGACAGACTGAGAGACACATAAAAACCTGTTGAAATTGAACAAAAACATGTTGAGATGAGTAGTCCACAACAACTGGTATAGGTGTTGTGAAAGGATTTTAAAAAACATGATTTAATTGTTGAAGTGATTTAGTTAGTGTATTTATGGGTACACATCACTGGTACGGTCACCAAGGGTACATCTGTCTCGCTTGCTCTCCACAGCAGCATGCAGCAACACAGCAGAGAGGAAGGCAGTGTGAATGGTATGTGAAACAGGCCTAAGGTGCATTGCCACCACCCGTTATTACTGGAGTGTAAATTACAAAATCCTTACCAGGCAGTTGATGTGCTGGATCAAGTCTGTCAGTTTTTGTCCTGTAGTTCCTTTTTTGGACTTGAAAAGCTCGATGAAGCGTGGGGTGTGTTGGTCTAGGGCTTCATAAAGGTCTCCTTCAAGGTTCCTACTGGCGACGCGATTAAACTCAGCAAAGACCTGAAAAAATGGAGAGTGGAAGGAGGGAGAGGGATAGCAACATTAAACTGACTGTCATTCAATTAATACTGTAGAAAATTAAAGAGCTTAACATATGAAACTATGGTGAATAATACATTACTACTTATATTATTAAACAAATAACATTAGTACACATACTGACATTGAAAACATTTTACTGATTTGTATATAGTACAAGAGTAATTTTTTGAGGATGATGTGTTTTAATATTCCACCTCACAGCATTGATATGTTCTGACTGACATTTAATCTGCTGGAAACTTAATGGGGGAAGGCAGGCCAAAACGAACAAGTAGCTTACCTGTCTCTCAGTGAAAAGTGCTGGCCAACGTTCAACCATGCTCTGCACAGCAGGCTCCTGTGTCACTATCTCCCTTCTGCACAGTGGGAATGTTTGGTCCATCATTTGCGAGACTAGAGTGGCATTGGGTTTTTTTTTCTTCATTTCCTCGATGACAATCTTCCTGGCATTTTCAAGGCTTCTTTCATCATGTCCGTCAGGTAAATTAGGCAAATAATTGGCTTCACCTCTTTTTGGTCGCTTGACATTCTTGCTGGATGATTCTCCATCTGGATTAAGTTTACTTCTTTTACCCCCATTTATCATTACATCATCACATCCTGCTTTTCGTAGCTTTGTACGATAGTTTGCCATCTTGAATTTTATGCTATTTTTCCAGCCATACCACCCTGGCTGGGGACCAGGTTCAGTGAGACTGGGGTGCTTACTTATCAGTGATTTTGCGACACTGCTGAAGTCGTCATCGTTCGGGTACGCCTTGAAACTGTACATCGTTTTGGCGAGCTTCTCAAGTATGTCATGTTTCATGTCTTGTGATGGAGTAATTGGGAGACGGTCTTTCATGAATGAAAGGTCTGCCTGTCTCAGCCTGTACTCTACATCCACTGAGAAATTGGGTATGTCGAAGAACTCTGGCCACTGTTTTCTAAGCGAAGGTGACAATTCAGCAGGGGACAAGATCTCAGTGTCTACTGTGCTGCAGTCTGATTCTTCGGTGGGTGAAGACAGGGTGGTCAACTTGAGAGTCACAAGAGGAATTACTTTCAGCGTAGCTCTTGCAGGCAAATCTGTTACTTCAGTCAAATTGCATAGCGCATTACTGAAATCTGGATCTTCATATTGGAGTTTGAAGTCGTACTGCAGTGACAGCTTATCCCGCAGCTGTGTTTTTAGTTCTTCAATGGAATCCGGTCTATCATTTAGGGTCAGCTTCCTTATATCATCTTCATCAATGACAACTCGGAGCATCAATCTTTGGTCCATCTCGATGTCACCTCCTGTGAAAAAATGAGATCATCTTGAGACATGCAACATCTCAGTGTTTAATCCACTTGGCATAATATGTACTGTTTGAGTGTAACAAGCTGTTTGCCATGAACTCTGTAAAGTGACAGAGGAAACACATCATTCAAATCTGACAACTGGGTGACTGAGAAGATGGGCAAATGGCTGCTGCAGAGGTCATACACTCTAAGATGCTCATCATACCATGAGGTCATCAGTCTGCAGACAAATGCTACATCTGTGTTTATAACAACAATCTTTGAGATTTGTCTGAACTCTGGGAGCCCTGCGCAAGATCCAACAGAAATGACCATGTCAGAACTGTACTTGATGCCATCAATGATGACAGAGGAAGCTACAAAGACTGTGTTCAGCTGGTTGTTTCTTTGATTGAGCCAGTTCTGCACATTTTCTGGAAATGAGGAAACCATCACAGACTTCACTTTGTGAATTTCAATAGATGGCTTAAAAAAAGTTGTGGCAGCTAGATGGAAGGCCATCATTTTCTGATGTCTGTTTGCTAAAGTCAGGGGAATGTTTTTAAAGTTGTGAGAGTGATGCACAACTTTCTTGAAGAACTTGTGTTTCCCCTCAAAACGCATTGTCCACACATCAGATAGAGGACCAAAGGTTTGAATGAGCTGAGGGTAATGCTCAACGTAGTGGTCCTTTGGTCGTAGCTTTTCACCCGGGAAAACCTTCTGAAACAAGTGTCTATGGTCAGAGATTTTGCTATCAAGAAAGCACAAAGACTCTTCTGTAAAGCTTGTGGACATTGCCAATTCCACCACATATTTTAAGGTTATTAAAACCTCCCAGGTTTCATCACCGTCTGGAATGTGTTGACCAATTAATAATGGTAGAAGTCGGAGAAGAGTCCAATTTTCGTGACCATTTCCTCCAATTGTTGACTTTGAGGAGAAGGTCTTTGGAATGAGTTGGGGTTGATTTGCTCTGTCTGCAAATGTGTATGGGAACTGTTTAATAGCATCATTCAGGGCCTCAAGGGAGATAGTTCCCTTCGATATCAGTGCCTTTAAGTACAGAGCCAACTCTACTGGAACAATACCCTCCAGAAGATCATGTAGAATGTCTGGAAGGTAACCATCAACGACATGAAAATGTTGCAAGCTTTCAGTAAGTGGACAGCTTCCTTTCACACCGTATTGTTGAGCCTTGGTTGAATCCTGTGACACCTCTTGCACATGTTTGTCATGGTTTTCTTTTGTTCTTTGTTGAAATAAGCCTGTCCGTACTTCTTTGTCCTGCATTTCCTCCCGCTTGGCCATACAGAATCGACAAACTTGGGTAACTCTGAAGCTCTCAAAGAACCCTCCCAAAGAGTGGGCAGCCAGATTGTCTGCTGCAACAAATAACACTGTGCCCTTAACAGTGGCTCCCAACTGTTCAACATATATGCCTTGTTGCTCAAGAAAAACAAGGTCCTGAATAAGAGGGTGAAGAATTTTGGCATAACCCTGGTCTTTGATGTCATTGGCCTCGCAAAGCAGAGCAAGCTGAATGGAATGAAGAGACGAGCGATATTTAGGGTGTAAATTGCCAAGTGTCCAGTAGATGGCAGTTTGTTTGTGCTTTTTTCTGGAGGTTCCCAAGGGGTTAGACACCTCAAAATCATCAATATACAGTTGGAGAGCGATCCTGAATTCTTCCTCATTCAAGAAAGCACTGTCTTTGAAGCGGGCACCATCTCTGTAAGATTGGTATTTCTCTGACAAAGTTGCCTCATGTGACATGGTCTTTTCCAGAATTTCTCTATTGCTCAGTAATGTTTGCAGCATTTTTAGTATGGGGACATACACAACATTCTGCTTGTTTTCTAGGACAAATTCAACTGGCATAACCAAAGAGAATTCCCTTGAAATGTATGATTTTCGCCTGTTAGCAGTTGACAACGATCCCTCATCAGAAGTGAATTTGAGGAATACATTATTCTCAATGACCACTTGAGCTATCTCATTCACTAAAGCATCATCAACATTTGCACAATGCGTATGTAGAATTTTTCGAATAGAAGAATGTAGCAATGGCCGTGATAACAAATAAATTTGGTTGATCTGATCTATGACCTCTTGCAGGGCAGTTTCAGAGATGTTAAGAATTGATGACATTTTCAGGAAAAGAGCAGCTACATTGCGTTCCAACTGATTCTCTAAGTCCTCCACATCTTCATTTTGCTCAGCAACTTCACAGTCAATATCATCAACTTCAGGGTCACTCTCCTCTAGCTGAACACTCGTATTTTTTGGAAGTTCTTCAACTACATTTTTTGAAACAATTTCCTGTTTTAATGGTGTCTTGTTGTGCATCTGATGCTCTTTGCTTTTGTGTGCAGTAAAGGTAGAATAAACACTACTCTGAAAGTTACAGTTGTATAAAAGGTCTGGACATTCTGGTTGCCTGCCCCTTTAATCCGTATGTGTTGTTTTGGGTGCGTGTGTGGAGAGAGGAGGAGCTGCAGTTCAGTATGCATCACTCACAGTTTTAGCCTTTATCACCTGTTGTCTGTACCTGACGATTGTTGCCTTGTTCCTCCTGTGTAATCCAGCGCCTTATGTTTCCAGTATTGAGTTAATGACCAAAAGTAAGTGCCCGCTAATGCATGATAATTAGTCTGTTATAATGAGCGATAATCCCGACGTAGTCACGTTGCTCATGCTCTAGCTTACTGGCGAGAGTTCGAGCTAACGGCGGTGCTAAGTGTAAGCCTTCATGCACTCGAGTAGAAACGGCACCGTCTATGTTGTTATAAAGTGAAGAGTTGGCAGCGCCTCCATGTGGAGGAAATGTCGGGCATGTGGACACTATTATTGTTAATGCATCTAGCCACAGTGTGGCGCCATTGTCATCTGTAACTTGGGTGATATGTGAAGTTGAGTCATTTTGGTTTAGTATAGTGAGGGTTTCATTAATATGTAACTTTAAGCAACTGTTTAGTCAGAAACAACTATTACAACGTATATTTGTTTATGTTGGAATTGCATTTGGTGGGTGTAATAGGATAATGTTCATAAAGGCATTTATATTCATGTTAAAGAAGTTATTTGCTGTACTTTCAGTATCTCACAGTGATTTATTTGTTATTCTAGACTGATGACAATACTATATGGAATAAATCTGGCTGGACTACACTTCAGTTCTAAGAAGGCATTACATCTCTTCATCATCATTCCTGTGTCCTGGCCGATACACCATCCTGTTTACTGTTAGACCCCATACGAGCTAGCCCTGCTTAATCACCTCCATAACATTGGTCCTTCGAGCCGGATAACAGTATTCAGGATGGATTTGGATGAAGAGATGCACCCTGATGTGCGACCTAAGAGGCGAACATATCGACCTGCCAGATTTCAGGACTATGAAGTGGACTATGTGAGACCTCGCCAGGATGATCTGTTGCAGTGGAGCCTACCATCTCCTACACCAGAAGGGAGAGTGTTCCATTCACGGGAGGGACTAGTCCAGAAGACCCCTTTCCAAGCACCCCAGTCTCCCTCTGGTAGCATCCTAGAGAATGCTGCCCACCAGAGGTGTCCTCAGCTAGCCTCAGGACGCGTCCAGAGGAGAGATTGGGATCATGATGTCCTACCTGAACACACCCCCTCATACCAGGGAGGCCCCTCCCGGGATTTCCACTTCCATAAGGAACTAAGATTTATTCAAGAGGAGAATGCTAAGCTACAACAGTCACGACAAGTCCTGCAGTCAGGTTTGAAGGAGCTAAATGAGGCACGCAGTGAGATAAAAGAACTAATAGAGGTAGCTCGTTCCCTCAAAGCAGACCTGAATCAGCCTACAAGTCCAGCCCCAACATACAGCCTCCACCAGCCTCCACAAGCTAGTGCTTCAGCCCCTAGGAGCTACCCATCTATAACAACAAAAGAGGAGGAGGAGGAGGAGGACTGGCCTGATCCTCCACCATGGCCGGAACCTGAGGATAACCTGCCTACCAGTATGTACAACTTTAGGCTTGATGCACCAGAGTTAAGCAGCCAAGCCTTCTATGCCCCTGAACATACTATATATCCACCTGCCATGCCTCCGCCACCAGCACATCTGCACCCTCAGTCTCTAGTCCCTGGCCCTGACAAACGGACCTCGCCCTTCATTCCTGCACGACCTTCACAGCCCCTCGTATGCCCTCCTTCAGCCAACACAGGTGTAATGCACCCTGCGCCTTCTAAAGCCTACCATCCACCAGTAGCTACTGGAGTACCACCTGGGACAGCGCATGGCATGCCACCTCCTAACCACCCTGTGCACTTTCCTGTAACTGAACAAGTGTATAGAGGCCCCCAACCCACTATTCCAAAGTTCATTCACCCAGACCCGAGTGAGTTTGCGAGGCTTCGCATAGCTTTGGAGAACCTACTCCCATCCAATGCTACCGAACTATTCAAGTACCAAATACTCGTGGACCATTTGAAGCTGGAGGAAGCTAAGCTTATAGCTGATGCCTACCTAAACTCACTGACCCCTTATACTGACACCATGACTGCCCTACAAGATAAATTTGGCCAACCGCACCAGCTTGCTCTAAAGAAAATAGCAAGTGTCCTAGAAGCCCCTGAAGTCAAACGGGGAGACACTGTGGCCTTTCAGAAGTTCTCCCTTCAGATCCAATCATTAGTGGGCCTGTTGCAGACCTTGGGCCCTGAAGGGGAAATCGAACTGAACTGTGGTTCACACGTGGCTCGATTGCTGAGTAAGCTCCCGGCAGAACAGCGAGCCGACTTCCGCCGCCATCAGTTCAACCAGCCTGGAGCTACCCACACCCTACATGACCTATCAGAGTGGCTCCGCTATGAGTCTTGGTGTCAGGGCTTTGACCATCAAGCCATAGGAAAGCTCAGTAAGGAAAGGCAGAACACAAAGAGTGATGGTCGTCCAGGAAAACAAACAGTGACAGTCTTACATGGTGCCAGAGAAACTTCTGCAGCTTCCACCCTACCACACAAACAGAGTTCAGCGAAGAGTAAAGCCCAGAGTAAGGCTTTCTGCCCCTACTGCGAAAGCACCGAGCATTACCTCAGTCAGTGCAGTGATGTTGCTAAACTCTCCAAAGACCAGCTGAAAGAGTGGATCCAGGTAAATAAACGGTGCTGGCATTGTGCACGAAACCATCAAGCTGCTCAGTGTACGTTGAAGAAGCCCTGTAACCTCTGTCAGGGAAAACACCTCTTGGCTCTCCATGAGATAAATACCCGATCAGAGAAGAGAACTAATGATGTTGCAGTTAAGGAAGAGAGCTGCTTAACCACCTCTGCCTCTGACTCCCTCTACCTCGACCGACCAGGAGCTGGGAATAGGGTCATGCTAAAGGTCGTCCCTGTGCTCGTGCGTTATGGGGAGCGGACCCTAGACACCTTCGCCATTCTCGACGATGGTTCCGAGAGGACGATGCTGTTACCATCAGCAGCTAAGTTTCTTGGCGTCAAGGGGACCCCTGAGGATCTTCCTCTCCGTACAGTCCGTCAGGATATCCAGGTACTCCATGGCCACACTGTGTCCTTCGGTGTCTCCCCAGCTGCCAGCCCTCAGACTAGTTATAAGATCAACTGTGCCTTTACAGCTGGTCGCCTCAGCTTGGCTCAGCATACCTACCCTGTTGACCGCCTTCAGAAGAAGTTCAATCACCTACGTGGTATTCCCATACCTGCTCTGAGTGAGGCCAAGCCATCCCTCCTTATAGGCTCCGAACAGCCCCATCTCATAACTCCCATTGAACCAGTTAGACTTGGCCCGCCTGGTAGCCCAGCTGCAGTCCACACCAGACTTGGGTGGTCACTTCAAGGCCCTATCCACCATACGGGGCGGCCAGCTCACTCAGCACAGTGTCTGTTTACGACATCTCCAACCCAGCTGGATGAATTATACAAGCATGTTGAAAGGCTCTGGCAAGTGGATACCATACCTCAGCGTATGGAGAGAGAGGTGACTCGGTCAAAGCAGGACCAACAAGCAGTAGCATTACTCGACGCCCAGACAGTCCGTACACAGGTAGATGGACTCCTCAGGTATGCTACACCGCTGCTACGCCATGCAAATATGCCACCATTGCGAGCGCCAATGGAATCAGTCATGCCTCTCCTGCGTAGCACAGAGAGACGTCTCCTCAAAGACCCAAAGCAAGCTGAAGCCTACAAAACAGAGATGCAGAAGCTTATCAGCACCGGTCTGGTGCAGGAAGTCAGCACAGAGACCTCCTCTAAGGAAAACTGGTTCATCCCCCATCACCTTGTCAGCCACAACGGGAAAAATCGCCTTGTCTTCAACTGCTCTCACCAATACCTCGGGCAGACTCTGAACCACTACCTGCTACCTGGCCCGACCCTTGGCGCCTCTCTATTAGGAGTCCTGGTGAGGTTCCGCGAACATTCCATAGCAGTCAGTGGAGATATCAAGGGGATGTTTCACCAGGTGCGCCTCCTCCCTGATGATCGCCCTCTGCTGAGGTTCCTGTGGCGTGACTTGAAGGTGGATGAGGCCCCAAGGACGTTTGAGTGGCAAGTCCTGCCTTTTGGCACAACCTGCAGCCCCTGCTGCGCCACGTACGCTCTCCAACGCCATGTTGTTGACCACAGCCAGCCTGACGACGTTGTAAGATTCTCTGTTGAGAAGTGCTTTTACGTCGACAACTGCCTGCAGAGCGTGCGTACTCCAGAGGAAGCCAAGCTGTTGGTGGATCGGCTCCGTGCTCTTCTGGCCTCGGCCGGCTTCGAGCTACATCAGTGGGCATGCAATGATACTAGTGTCCTGAGCCACTTGCCCCAAGAAGCCAGATCAGAAAGCCTGGATCTGTGGCTAGCTCAAGATAAGTCCAACCCTCTCGAATCAACGCTTGGCCTCAGCTGGAATTGGGAGACAGACTCTTTGAGCTAAAAGCACAGGCCTGTAGTCTATGAAACCCCAACCCTGAGGAACATTTATCGAGTCCTAGCTTCTCAATATGATCCCTTAGGTTACTTATTACCTTTCACGACCCGAGCAAAGCTCATTGTCCGGCAACTATGGGATAAGCAGCGCAGTTGGGACGACTCCAACTTACCCTCAGAACTCCTGCATGCCTGGTCCATTTGGGAGACTGAACTTGAGAGCCTACCTCTCCTTAGCTTCCCACGGCCCTACCTGCCTACGGACGCCAGCCTAGAGGGTACCATCTGTGAAGTGCACGTCTTCGCTGACGCATCAGAGCAAGCTTATGGAGCCGTGGCTTACTGGAGGACTGAGTATGGTGAAGCTCAGACACACCTGTCCTTCATTCTCGCTCGTTCCCGAGTTGCTCCAAGACGTCGGCAGTCCATCCCCCGCCTAGAGCTCTGTGCAGCTCTTGTGGCAGCACAGCTTGCTCATGTCCTCAAGGAAGAGCTCACTCTGACAGTAGCTCGCACTGTGTTGTGGTCTGACTCAACAACAGTACTAACCTGGCTACACTCCCAGTCCTGTCGCTACAAGGTCTTTGTGGGAACAAGAGTAGCTGAGATACAGGAGCTAACTGAGAATTGCACCTGGCGCTATGTAGATTCAGCGAACAACCCTGCAGATGATCTGACTAGAGGCAAGACTCTGGAAGCCCTTAAAGAGCCGAACCACTGGTCACAAGGACCTCCTTTTCTTCTCCAGAGCCCAGACACCTGGCCAGAGCAACCCAACACCAGGAACTCTGAGGATGAAGCAGAGCTCCGGAAGGCCACCTTCTGCGGGGTAACAGTGACTTCACCTGTAGCTGGCAGCCCAGATGACAAGGTGTACAACACCTGGCAGGAGCTCCTGGATGCCACTGTTTCGCAACTCCCTGGACAGCCTCCTTCAACGGCTCCACCTACCGCTGAAGACTATCAACAAGCCGAGGCGATTGTCCTTCAGCGAGCTCAACAACAGTCGTTCTCAGAGGATTACAAGCTCCTTGCAGCAGAGAAATCTGTCCCCTCTGGGAGTCGCTTACTTACTTTATCACCTGAAATGGACGTTTCCACGAACCTCATAAGAGTCGGTGGCCGGCTTCGTCGCCTAGAGGGTCTGGACAATGCAACTTTGCACCCTGTTGTCTTGGATGCCTCACACCCAGTGACCCGCCTGCTCATCCAGAAATATGACGCCGACCTACACCATCCTGGTCCAGAGCGAGTCTTCGCAGAGCTGCGGAGGTCAAACTGGATAATCCGTGGACGAGAGGCAGTTCGCCGACATCAGCGTGCCTGTGTCGAATGTCAGCGCTGGAGAGCTCGGCCTTCCATTCCCAAAATGGCTGATCTTCCCACTGCCCGCCTCCAGTTACATAAACCAGCCTTCCACTCCACTGGGGTGGATTGTTTTGGGCCCATGCTTGTTAAGGTGGGTAGACGCCAAGAGAAGCGCTGGGGGATTATATTTAAGTGTTTAACTACCAGGGCAGTACACTTAGATCTCCTCAGAAGTATGGATGCTGATGCTTACCTCATGGCCCTGAGGCGATTCATCGCCCGAAGAGGAACCCCTATGGAGCTGTGGTCAGACCAAGGGACCAATTTTAAAGGAGGGGAACGAGAACTTCAAGAGGCCTTTGCTAGCATGGCACCAACCTTGCAAGAACAACTTGCCCGTCAAAGGATTAAGTTCCAGTTTAACCCCCCAGCAGCCCCACACTTTGGCGGAGTGTGGGAGCGAGAAGTGCGCTCTGTTAAGTCTGCACTGTACACCTGTGTGGGGACCCAAGCTGTCTATGAAGATGTCCTTCTCACGGTGCTCCTGGAGGTTGAGGCAATCCTCAATTCAAAACCATTGGGTTATGTATCTGCAGACATAGCAGATATTGACCCTGTGACCCCAAATAGTCTCCTCATGGGGCGGCCTGATGGATCACTACCCCAAGTGGTCTATCCTGAGACAGAAATTCTGAGCCGCAGACGGTGGCGGCATTCACAGATCCTTGCTGATCACTTCTGGTCCAGATTCATCAGAGAATACCTCCCTGGCTTGCAGACTCGACAGAAATGGCACTCCTCTTCCCCCCAACTCCTGGATAAGGCAGTTGTCATGCTGGTGGACCCGCAGCTGCCTCGGGCCCTGTGGGCCATTGGACATGTAATTAAGATTCACCGCAGCGATGATGGGTGCATCAGGTCAGCTGATGTGAACGTCAAAGGTCATGTGTATACCCGCCCAGTAGCTCGGTTGGTGATCCTGCCAGCTCTCCCGTCGGGGGAGGACACTGAGGAGGCCAAACCCAGGCCTGACTGATAGACCTTTATTTGAGCAAATGTGCCCTGCACATTTGGGGGCGGCTGTATAAAAGGTCTGGACATTCTGGTTGCCTGCCCCTTTAATCCGTATGTGTTGTTTTGGGTGCGTGTGTGGATAGAGGAGGAGCTGCAGTTCAGTATGCATCACTCACAGTTTTAGCCTTTATCACCTGTTGTCTGTACCTGACGATTGTTGCCTTGTTCCTCCTGTGTAATCCAGCGCCTTATGTTTCCAGTATTGAGTTAATGACCAAAAGTAAGTGCCCGCTAATGCATGATAATTAGTCTGTTATAATGAGCGATAATCCCGACGTAGTCACGTTGCTCATGCTCTATCTTACTGGCGAGAGTTCGAGCTAACGGCGGTGCTAAGTGTTAGCCTTCATGCACTCGAGTAGAAACGGCACCGTCTATGTTGTTATAAAGTGAAGAGTTGGCAGCGCCTCCATGTGGAGGAAATGTCGGGCATGTGGACACTATTATTGTTAATGCATCTAGCCACAGTGTGGCGCCATTGTCATCTGTAACTTGGGTGATATGTGAAGTTGAGTCATTTTGGTTTAGTATAGTGAGGGTTTCATTAATATGTAACTTTAAGCAACTGTTTAGTCAGAAACAACTATTACAACGTATATTTGTTTATGTTGGAATTGCATTTGGTGGGTGTAATAGGATAATGTTCATAAAGGCATTTATATTCATGTTAAAGAAGTTATTTGCTGTACTTTCAGTATCTCACAGTGATTTATTTGTTATTCTAGACTGATGACAATACTATATGGAATAAATCTGGCTGGACTACACTTCAGTTCTAAGAAGGCATTACATCTCTTCATCATCATTCCTGTGTCCTGGCCGATACACCATCCTGTTTACTGTTAGACCCCATACGAGCTAGCCCTGCTTAATCACCTCCATAACAACAGTCCTGATATGGGCAGGCAATCATTTGCCTCAGCTTAAGATGTCTTTGCAAATGGGTAAAGAAGTCTGCTTCTGTGCAAGGCTCCACAAAGTCGCACAACTGACAGTGAAATGCAGTTTCTCCACTTTTGCCTGCATCCTTTTGAGTGTGCCATGTTGAAAGGTGTACTTTGAGTGCATTAAAAAATTTAAATGTGCAGAGGCATTCCTTATGAAGGCATGGGAGTGGGGATGTCCGAGTGTGAAATCCATGTTTTAAGCGGTAATGCTTAAGCAAGTAGCCTCTCTTTTCAGCAAAAAATGTGCAGTACTTACAAGTCCACTGCATTAGGGAGCACTGCTCTGGTTGACCTGAAAAGACATGATAATTTCAGCATTAAGCACTTATTTTTTAAAAAAAAGTTTAATTTTTTTCCTAAATAGTCACAAATTAAAATGTACAATTAATTGTTTTAAACACAAATTAAAATCTGCAATGAATCATTTTAACATTGACAAACTAAAATGTGCAATAAATTATTTTTAAATGAAATGAAAGATTTTTTAAATAGTGAAATTGAAATATACAATTAATTTTTTAGTCACAAACCAAAAATGTGCTTTGAATTATTTTTTAAACAGTCATAAATAAAGATGTACAATTAATTATTTTTTAACAGTCAAGTCGAAGTGTGCAATGAACAGTCACAAACTGCCATGTACAATGATTTATTTTAAACAGTCCAAAATTGGAATAAATTAACTTGATCCGTTTAACAATGGAATTGGTTTTATCATAATCCCACTGTAGTAACATTAATGTATTTCTGTTACCCAAACCCGTGGAACTAATACAAATATTGAATGATTATTGTATTGTATGAAGCATTAGGTAAATACCTTAAATTGCTGAGAGCGGGGTAAGTGTGGACAGTTGACCATCTGCTTCAGCCTGAATGGAGGACAGTGAAAAAACACACAATTAAGGCAACAATTTCAAAATATAGACACATAAATCAACACACCAGGTTGTTATAATATCACTCTTGTTAACTGTATTCCTATATTGAGCTTTAAATTCAGTGGCAAAGGAGAAATCCTTTAGAAAATACAGAGATAAGGACCCCGACTCTCGTTACATTGTCAAAATAAGTTAAATCTGTGTGGATCCTTAGGTGTAGTTCACATCAGTGGCGCCAGGATCGCTCGCGCTCTGCAGCGATCGTTTCGGCGTATGGTCTGTTTTGGGCGCGAGCCGCGAGCGATCGCGTCAATCTTGGCAGGAAGTCACACATGAAACAACGAGAGAATCCGGTCAATTTTCTAAATTAAATCAATTTTCAAAATGAAACACAGAGATTGACAAATACCATAGCCCTCTCCTTGTGCGTTTGTTGCCTATTTGTGTTTATTTATCTAAACAGAACGCGACAGAGATGAAAACACACACACATCGACACACATATATACACAAAGGGTACCCACACACACACCGACACACCTTAGGTGTATATAGATGACCTATATACGTTCAGGGTACACATAGCCTACACCGACAGACACACACACACACACACCGACACACAACGACACAGGCTACACATACACAGCTGAGGGGCAGAGGCCTTGTCGACCGGCGCAGAGAAATGAGCATCTGGTGTGAACTGGAAGGCTGCGGCTAGCGCGCGATTTTCAAGGGCGAGCCGCTTTGCACGCTTCGGCATCCGGTGTGAACCGGCTGAAACTAACTTCCCTGTGCGGGTCGGAACACCGTGGTCCCGGTACCGAAGCTCCGCCACACCCACAACAACGCCAAACGGCCGACCTTCTCTCCCACACTACATAAACTGTAGTCTACATTTGTTTAAAAAAATGGTAACGTTACTGTGCTAGTGGTGATATTTGAATTTGATTTTGTTTACTCCTCCCTGGCAAGCACACAGCACTACACTACAACAAGACAACGCAACAGTTTACAAAAGAGTAAAATATTTACTTACCAAATCAATGTGCTAAACACAAGTAGGCTAGGTTAAGGTGTTGAAGGGAGCTCCTGGTTGACCATGCGGTTGACGTGGACATGTGTAGGAAAGTTCTGGTTGCACGAAGTAGATGAGGCAGGTCTGAGCATGTCCAATAAAACGCCCAAAGCACACTGGGTACAATAAATTATTCTTTCTAATTTGACTTAACTAGGATAAATCAAGTTAAGCATGTTTTCCAACCCCAAATTACTACTTACTTATTTAAAATTAGTGTTCATAACAGGTTGATGAAAACTGAATTTAGTTCACTTATCATATTTAATTAATTTGTATGTTAGCATTTGCAGTGTAGTGATATTAATCCCGAGATACACAAGGTGTTCAGTGGAAAGTCTGAAGGGTAGATTGCCAAGAAAGCCAGCGTCGAGACCATGAGAGAAGGGCATGAACAAACTTTTTCTCCAGTTAACACTAAAAGATCTAAGAACATCCCTGTCTCCCCTTTTTGATATAATAAACAGCTTTGGGCAGCTTTCTGGGTTTAGAGACAAGATTATATCATCTGCGTACAGACCAATGGTACAATGAGATGTGCCGCAACCAGAGGCTCGAGAGTCAGCGCAAAGAGCATTGGGGAGAGGCAGCAACCCTGCCTGGTTTCATGGTGCACTGAGAAAGGGGGAGACCTGTCATGGTTAGTCAAAACGGAGGATTTGGGGCAAGAATAGTAGCAAACATGTACTTCCATTCAATTTGATCAAATGCCTGTTGGGCATCCAGGGAGATAACTGCCAAGTAAGGCAACTTAGTAGAGTAAATTATATTCAATGAACGCTGGGTGGTTAGAAAAGGAAAATCTATCTGGAATAAACTCTGTTTCAGTACCGTTGGAATTACTGTTGGTGGCTGAAAACAGCCACTAACAAAAACCGCTGTAAAAATATATCAGATAAATATTTTTTCAACTTTTTTTGCATAAATATGTTAATTAGCCTCACTTCTGGTCAAAACTACTAAATATTTAAATATTTTTAGAATTTTAAGATTTTAAATGCCAATTTTATAAGCAGTGTCACCGACACCAACAAAAGGAAACAGAAAACCAACCATGCACCCTCAATATGCATTTGGTTTTCTGAATTTTGTTTTTTCAGGGAAAATGAAAACTAGTATTACTGAAACATTTAGAATTTTTTTCATACTTGCTTTATGACCAGCATTTCATTCATAGGCCTATAGTGGGTAAATTGTGTCATGAGGTGGTCAACAATTAAAAATGACTAATTTGACCTCTCCCCTACAGACCAGAATGCATCTTTTTATACTGTAATGGCTGTGCGATCAAAAAATGTGGTTATAATGGAAGTCAATGGGGAAATTTCATCCACCAACAGTATGAAAGAGAGAAAAAGTTCAAATCTGATGGTGCACAAAAACTAATAATGCATCAAAGTCAATGTTGTACTTATTCATGTACATCATGCATGATGCTGCACAAATAGTTTTATTACTTTGTGAAAGCATTAAAACTTACAATAACACACAACATTTTTCACTTTTATTTCATTTATTATTTTGCAGGAAAAGATTAAAAATAACGTAATAAAATCAGAATTAAACAGCTCTGACTCACTTAAAACTGGTTTACAGCTAATTTCTGTTCTGCATTACATAAAAGACAATATCATATAACAAAACAGAACAAACAAAAGATCCAGTACCACAGAAATTACTACGTACTTTGTTGAATCAATTCAAAGATTTCATGAGATGATCACAAAGTAACGATGGGTTCGTCCTTTGCCAGTGGTTATTTCTCTGTGTTTTTTGAATGTTTTTTTTTTTATTCCAAAGGAATTATAAAATTGCTTGTCCTATATTATGTTTTTGGCATGCAGTGTTTTGTGTCACCATGTTTTTCACTTTAACACTCAGTGTGTATACTTGTGTTACAGGACTTTGCTGCTGGATATAAAATACAGAGTGGCAAGTGCGTTGTCACTATTAAGGTAAGTATTGGTTCTTTCTTTGTCAGACCTGGCTATTGGCAATGTATGCTCAGGCCTGGAATGAAGTCATTTTTAGGAGAAGTCACTTTGGCCTATGATGAATTTGCATTTATTTGAGCTTTCTGGACAAACTGTATGGCACAAAAGTGCACAAACAATAGGTTATAATTACACTGTATGAAGAAAGGAAACAGAAAAAGTTTTAGCTGATAATTAGCCAGATGAGCTCCTGTAAGTAATCAATACAAACACACATCATTAGACTGTAAACCATTATTCAAACCAATAAATAAATGCAGTCAATCAGACAACGTAAAAGCTCATTTTATATTTCACTTTTATAAAAATATTGGGTTTTTATTGTGTTGTGTACTTTCAGTAGTGAGTGACAGATAAACACACACAAAGGGCAACCATTTATTGCATACTACAGTTAGAAACTGACAATAATTAGCTGATAATTAACCTGATCAGCCACAAAGTAATTGATACACAAATTATTAAACCATTAACCAACCAACATTATTAGACCAACTGTATGATTAGAATTGTATAGATTGCAGTGTCCATGGCCAATTCCATTCTATTTAAAGTCTGACCTTTGCTAATTCAAATTTTCTTTCTTTGTAAGACCTGTATACGGCAGTATACAAAAACATTTTTGGAAAATTGAATTGTACATTAACATTAACATCTTCAAATGGCTCTTAATAAACACAGTATTTTTTTCGGACAGTGTTTAACATTATAAATCAATAAATTCTACTACATTTTAGCAGCTTTCTGAGTGTTTTCTTAGTGTTAGACCAGTCGATTAGTCTAAATTCAATTTTGCCTTAATCGACAGGGAAATTAGTCACCAGGAACATCCCTAATGGTGACTAGGGATGTAACAATACATTCAACTCAAGATTCGATACAATTTCTGATACTGGCTTAATGATACGATTTTTTTTTAACATAATGAGATTGCAGACAAATTATGACTAAAAAATATTCTTGTAATTATTTGTCAGATAAAAAACACAACATTTCTGAGGTAGGGTGTAGCTGCAAAACACAAACTATGCGATGAATGTATATTTAATAGGGCTGTCAAAGTTAACACGTTAATGCTTTAATGTAAATTCCTTTTAACAACACAATTTTTTTTTTAAACTTTATTTTTATTATTTTCTTTTAAACAAAAACAGAACTTAAAACAGACAAGGTCATCACAGGTGTAGAGAAATGCTAAACATACAGAATGAGGATTGAATGAACCTGCGTTACATTCATTGTCGAAAAAGTCCTTTATGTCCATGAGTGTTATTTGAGGTCCAAAAAGTTTTTATGATCCTTGGCTCCATTTAATGCTAGTTGTCAGTGTTTCCTTCAAAGTGAGATGTCTCCCATTCTTTCTTAACTTAAAAGTCTACTCTGTTTGTGCAAAGGAAAAATACATTACATTGTTTCTCCAACCAAACACGTATAAAGAAATCACTACAGTTTCAAATAGGACAAATAGGACATTTTTTCCAGTATTTTTCACATTTCTTGGTAGCATGTCTCAGGGAAAAGGTCAATCGTTCCATAGTATAAATGGCATTAATTATTTCTATCCACTCAAGGATTGTAGGAGGATCTATGCTCAACCATTTTCTGGTTATTGCTTTTTTTTACTACCTGCTAGTAGTATTTGTAACAGGTATCTGTCCTGTTTTTTCAGGACAGTTGATACATTTCCCAAATATATAACACTGAAATTAAAATCAAGCTCTGAGCTGATTATAGATCTGATCTCTGTCACCACATCTGTCCAGTAAGAAAAGATTTTAGGGCACTCCCAAAAAATGTGAAAATGACCAGCAGACATTTTACCACACATTCTCCAGCACCGACCTTGTTCGGGGTTGTGACTTTGTGATTTTTTAACCTTTGGAGTTATAGGTGTCCAGGTGTATTCCCTCCATAAATCTGAACTTGAAGTTGTAGACATTGTCCTACAAATATTTAACCAGTCATCTTCAGTCAGTGTTATGTTAGCTTCTTTCTCCCACCTTGATTTAACATACAGAGTGGAAAAACCCCTGTCCAGTTGTAAAGATGAGTAAGTCTTTGAGATCAATTTCCTATTAGAGTTACCTTTGTATGCATCAGTGAATATCTTAATCAATCTCAGTCCCTTCTCTCCAATAGTTTTAATATTTGTGTCAAAATAATGTCTCAGTTGAAGGTACCTGTTACAGTGATGATTATTGTGGGAATAAGAAGAAAGAAGAGATGACACAGGTGTACCCAAAAAAAATGTTCAATACGAGCTCGGGTTCTTCCACATCATACAGCATACAGAGTAAGAAGGAATGAACCAAGAACACTCCAACAGTTACAGCTTACATAGGGTTGTCTGACTAGACATAACCGGTTTATTTTTGGACCATGCAAATATGCCAACAATGGACAGAGTCTTGTCCACCAGACTTTCTGGCACCCTGCCAGCCATATATCTGTCACCATACACGTCATGTCGGAGTGTAAAACATACCACACCGGTCACAGAAATACATCCTGACAGTACTTAAAGAAATTGCATTTCTCTACGTTATATGTTTTTGAAAGACTGCATTTGTCCAGAGTTTCAATCTGTTGTTAAATTTAGGCGGTGTTGCCAGCGTAATATTCGTGCATTCCTCTCGAAGTTCAGGTCTTTAAATTCTTTATGCCAAATGTTTAAGGGGACTGCAGTCCATTTAGATAATTTGTCTAAATACTTCTTCTGAAGGGATTTTTCCCCAAGTACAGATTGAAGAGGTATGTTTGTTTGAGTTTGTTCTATGTCTTTCCATTTCACATCATATGTAGGATCACACCAGCAAACCAGAAAACGTTAACTGTGCTGCTTTGTAATAATCTTCTAAGCAGAGTGAAGCCCTTCCTCTTCTGTCCTTGGGCAATTGTAATGTCTGAAATTGAATCCTAGGTCTTTGCTTTCCCCAAATGAAGGATGAAATCATTCAGCTCCACTCACTGAATTGCTTGGGAGGGACATCAACAGGCAATGACTGAAAAAGGTAGAGCAGCCTGGGTATTATATTTATCTTTATAACGTCTATTCGATTATACATGTTCATTGGTAATAATGACCAGCGATTTAAATCGGCCTTAATATCCGCTGTTATATGAGTATAGTTATGTTCATAGATGGCAGTTAGATCTCTAGGTATTTGTACTCCCAGGTATTTAATTATGTCACCCTTCCATTTAAAATGACATAATCTGTAAACTTTTTCTTGTGGTTCATAGTTAAAAGTAAGAGTTTGGGTTTTCTGTAAGTTCAATTTGTACCTGGAGTATGAACCAAATACTTTAAGAAGAGACAGTAATTTAGGCAAGCTTTCATTAGGGTTGGTAAGCGTCACAAGAATGTCATCTGCGTACAGACAGGTCTTGTGTTGTGTATCTCCAATCAATATGCCTGTTATGTCATTATCTTCTCTGATTGCCTGTGCTAGTGGCTCAATAAAGAGGGCGAAAAATGTAGGGCTGAGGGGGCATCCCTGACGCCATCCCCTCTCAAGAGACACTGTTTTAGATAAATTCCCGTTTATTTTAATTCTGGCTGTGGGAGAGCAATGAAGGTAAAGATTTCAGGCATTCAACTACCTGGCTGTTAAAACCAAATCGTCTAAGAACCAACCAGTTTGGTTTGTATCTATCAAATCCAGGATTATATTTTCCATTCGTTTTGTGAGTATTAATGCAAATAATCTGTAGTCCATATTTAAAACAGATATGGGTCTGTAAGAACTAGACTCTGTCCTATCTTTACCCGTGTTAGGAATTACTAAAATTACTGCTTGTGTCCAGGACGATGGAGTCTCCCCCCCTCGAAGAACATAATTAAAACATTCCTTAAGAACTGGTATTGTAATCTCTCTAAAGGTTTTATACCATTCCGATGGGTAGCCATCTGCACCTGGCATTTTATTTGTTTTTAATCTTGATATATATATGTTTATTTCTTCTTCTATTATCTCCTGAGTTATTATTTTATTCTGCTCTGTTCCTACAGATGGTGAGTCTAAAGACATTAGAAAATTTGATATGGCCGTTGACTCAGCTGCCTGAGGCTGAGCAAAATAATATAATTTTGTGTAGTATTTTTCAAAGGAAATTTGTATGTCATCCAGTGTATGATACATCTTATTGGTTTGCGGGTCTCACTTTATGTATAAATCTCTCGGCCTGCTGTTTGCATATTCTCCAAGCAAGTAGTTTTTTTTTATTTAGAACCACTCTCATAAAAAATTTGTTTAATTAATTTAGCTCTCTTCTCTATTTGATTTTCATATACTTTGTTTAAAGTCTGTTTTATATCCTGAATCTGGTTTAGAACATCAATGTCATTATATTCCATATGTTTATTCTCCAAAGACTCCAAGACAGTCAAATCCTTGTTTCTCTTTTTCCTTCTTCTTCTGAGCTGACCACATGATAAGTTTACCTCTAATAACAGATTTTGCAGCGTCCCACAGTGTACTGGGAGACACTGTGCCATTATCATTATGTGTAGTGTATTCTTGAAATTCTCCCTTTATGTATTTCTGACATTGAGGATCATTCAAAAGATTAGTGTTAAATCTCCACAATGTGTCTTTGGGCTTGCTGTCAAAATGCAGTGTTAAATATACCCCTGCATGATCAGAGATATCCATTACCCCAATGTTACATTTGGTAATCCTGTGGTGATCTGAATTAAACATAAAAAATAATCAATTCTTGAATATACAGAATGAGCATGAGAAAAAAAAAGTAAAGCATCTATCAAGTGGGTGTAGCTCCCTCCACACATGTACCATACCGTCTTATTATTTTTTTGTTTTGTTTTGTTTGAGGAGTCCATAGAGGGATAAAGTTGGATATTCCAGTCTCCCCCACATACCAACACACCTGACACTTTCGTAGATATAAGATTAAAAACTTTTTTTGATCTGCTGTTTATTATTTCCTGGTGGTCTATAAACATTCAATAATGTCACTTGTTTGTGGTCAATTAAACCTTTGACCATTAAGTAGTGCCCTTCTTTATTGTTGATCTGTGAGGAGAGCTGGAAGTTTACCTTGTTTGAAATTAGTATCGCTACAGTGCAGTGCGCCATAGAAGCTTCAATTGACTTAACTATTGAAGTTTCTAGTGCATTTTGGCCTTAATGTTAAATTGAGCAGGTCAGTGCTGATCTGTGCCTGATGGACTTTGTCATGTAATTATTTGAGCATGTATTTTTATGCCAAATGCAGTGCCTCTGAGGGTTTCTGGGCATATTTGTCATTTAGGTTAATGTATTTGATTGAATAAAGTTACATTTGAATTATACTTTAAACACTTGAAAAATATCCCTTTAACCCTTGAGGCAGCCTTAAAAAAACTATACACTTTTTTCCCAAAGGCCAAAACACATTGCAGGGTTCAGAAAAATGCAGTGAAGTGACAAACATTTCATGGAGGAGCCGTGCATCGGTCTGTTTCAGACAGATATTTTAATCTGATTTAATCTGATGCTGTGGATGTGGGCCCTCAATTCTGCAGTGTCTCTTGACTGGTCCTGCCATATGATAGCCAGAATACTTTTGACTGCGGTCTGGTGTTTGCTGAGTGTCCTGTATCTCAATGCAGTTGTCTGGATGCGGGCCCTCAATTCCAGTGGTGGACAAAGTACTCAACCCCAGTACTTGAGTCAAAGTATAGATACTCCTGGTCAAATATTACTCAACTACAAGTGAAAGTTGCTCAGTCAAAATTTTACTTGAGTTAAAGTACTAGAGTACTTGGTTTTAAAAATACTTAAGTATTCAGAAGTACACGTTTATAAAAATACTTAAGTATTTAAAAGTACAAATTACAAAGTACATTTTCTAATATCAATACATGCTGTATTGTTTTCATGATGCATTTACAGAAGCTTGTAACTCTCTGAAACCATCTAATGATGCACTGACCTGCTTGTAGAACCACTCTGCTACACAAAGCCTATAGAAACACCTATAAACACTTCAGCATAGAAATACAATCAAAACCAAAAAGGACAGCTGTTGTCATGTTCTGATGTAACTGTATTAAAATCACCACATAAAATTAGATTGAAGCTAACTGTAAGGAGTTCTCCAAGTCTGTTAAATAACTGAGATTTCTTTCTGTCTTCAGAGGCAGTATATATACATGAATTATGTGGTATTTTTCACCCCGATAAAAACAATCCAACTTTAAAAGCTACCTGGAACAATTAATAATTATAATAACATCTTGAGATTTCATTTTGTCTTTCTCCTGCTGTCACCATTACTGCTTTTTGTTTGAATGACAGAGGGAGAACTTGCTTGTTCTTGTTACAGAGCGCCTGGATGATGTATTTCCACTTTTACATCAATCCAGAGGAGCTACTGTGATTGGTTTTCTTTTGTGAGGAGAGCACAGCATGTGACCAACTGCATTTTAGAAAAGAAAAACACCAACAGCTGACTTCAAAGCTCAGTCGAAAAGTAACAACAACCTTCCTAGAAATGTAGTGGAGTCAAAAGTACAATATTTGTTTTTGAAATGTAGTGGAGTGAAAGTAATACGTTTCCAGAAAAACAAATACTCAAGTAAAGTACAGATACTCAAAAATGTACTTAAGTACAGTACTCAAGTAAATGTACTTTGTTACTGTCCACCACTGTTTAGGTGTAAATCTGGAACAAATAAGTAATGCGAGTTTAATATTTAAGAAATTGAGTGACTCGAACTTAAACTAACATCATTTAAACAATTTTTGATTTAAGAGCTAAGTTGATTCCAAGTTTTAGAAAACTAAATCTGGTAAATTCCCTAAGGATATTCTAGGAGAGAGGAGGCACCATGGTAGATTTGTGAGGCTCGTGCAAACTGCTTCTTGTAACCGGCGCCAAAAGACTGTGCGCCTTAGGGAGCCTTCAACGAGCTTCATGGTCAGGCCAATGGGTAGAATAAGAGGGCCCACCTTCATCCCTCTCCCCTTTCCCATAGCTTTAATGCCTTGGGGTTCATACGTTGTCTCAAGCCAGAAACGAGGCCAGTGAACAGAGGTCAGGTTGTGCACGGGACCCACGGTGGCAACCGGACAAAGGACGCAGCCATAGCCGTAATTTTTCTGGGGGCTAAGGACCCGCTAGTACAGTCCACTGATCCATGAGTGCTGCAGGCAGCAGATTAATGAACATGCTGTCGCCTGCAGGAAAGTCTCAGTTTGTGGGTCTTGATGACACAAGATGAAAATCGCCAAAACTGCCCAATCAAGGGATACACCAGTGTATCCTCAGTCTGAGCTCCTCCCAGTAAATTGCACTGCTCTCTGTTCAGCGTAAATGAAAAGAAACTAAACTTAATTGATATGTTTTTTTTTGTTGTTGTTGCTTTTTCTGCATTTTACTGTGACACACCTAGTTTTCATACTGAAAATTATTCAGCTCTTGCAGTGAGCAATGTGAACGAAAATTTAGAGTTGCATGTGTTGAAAATATCTGTTTGCTTAATCAATTTCAATTTTCACTGTAATCAAAGAGTACATCTAACACTTAGAGTTTATTGGCTCTAAAAAAAGTTAGCTTTACTCTAGTACTTGCCTAACTTACTCAGGTTTACAGTGAATAAATATTAAATAATAACAACAACAATAATCATAATAATAATAATAATAATTATAATAATAATAACAAATAATAAATAATATATAATAAACAACCAGCCAAAAAGCTGGTATTTCTTTTTCCTTTTTTTTGTAATTTTTTTTTCATAGCACCTGTTCATAGAAGCACCAAAGAAAAGACATTTGAGGAAAGTATCTTTATCCCTGAATTGCACCTCAGTGGCGAACCGTGACAATTAGAGCTGGGACTTCAGTTCAGCCAAAACTTTGCCAGACACCAAAAATGCAGCAAAATGGAAAAGGATTTTGCTGGAATAAGGGAGAGGCCGCAGTTAGCTCATGACATGTTTGTACTATATACAAACCATGCCATACATGTCATATACGTGCCATATATAAACTCCACTTGAGGGCAGCAAACACCACACAATAATAGCTGAACAAGAGTTTTCTGTACTAAAACTTTACTGCAGTTACTGTTACTGTTACTATTGTTTGGGTAAGTTATAATTAAGTTTGTGTTTAATATTAAGAGCTGTACTAATGGATAAGGATCATGAGTCTCCAGTTTTATTTTTTCTGTCTACTAACACAGCTCTGTCTGCTGTCCTGTGCTGTGCTGTTAGGAGAAACTTTAATGAAGAAAATTCAAGTGTCTGAAAATTCTTTTCTAACAGACACCGGGATGAGCGCAATTTCAGTCCCGGACATGCAGATCCTCCACTACACCACGAAAGTCTGCCTTAAACAAGTCAGTACTATCAAGTCAGCTACCGAGCAACAGCGTTGGTCTCGATGGCTTAGTCACCAGCAAGATATCACTGACCTTCAAGAAGGCCTAATGCAGGGGTCGGCAACCCATGGCTCTGGAGCTGCAAGCAGCTCTTCAGCCTCCTTGTAGTGGCTCCCTCTGGCTTTGACAGAAAAAAAAGAAAAGAAAGAAAATGAATAACAGTTATTTCTTAATTTAACTTTGATTTATTTCATTTTTATTTATTTTGTTGCACAGTTATCTTGGAGTTTGAGGTGATACTAATTTTAAAAAGTTTTAATATTCTGTTAACTAAAATATGCATCACATCCACGTCTATCCACGCCTTTACCTGCAGGGGGCTTCTTGAGTGTGCGATCCCCGCCCTCTGTAAGCCAACCATGAATAAATCCAAAAAAAGAAAAGTCTCAGAGGAAAATAGAGAGTTTAATTCTGCGTGGACATATTCCTTTGCCTTAACTGCCAGCGATGCTGGCTTACCTGTGTGCTTGATATGTGGCGAGAAATTAGCAAACCAAAAAAAATGTAACGTTGAAAGACATTTTCAGAGCAAGCATTTGCTGAAAAGTACAAAACAGGAAATTGTTCAGAAAATTAAAGAAGTGCCTCTCTCTGCAAAGACCGTCAAGGACAGGGCCATTAAAATGGCATCAAATATCACCAGTAAGCAAATTAATGACATCAATTCAGCTCAAGCATATTCAATTGCCTGTGATGAGTCAAGTGATGTAACAGCACTGTTATGCAGATGTGTAAACTCTGATGGGTTGCAGGAAGAACTGATTGAACTTATAACGCTAAAAGGCCAAACATGGGGGGAGGACATTTGTGAGGCTGTTGTGAGTTGCCTAAAAGCCAAAGGAAAAAAAAAACACTCACCTGGTGTCAGTGGCAACTGACAGTAGTATGAGAGGAACACAGAAGGGCTTTGTGAATTTACTTCAGAATTCACTGGATCGAAAGCTGCTGACGTTTCACTGCATCTTGCACCCAGAAGCACTGTGTGCTCAAACAGCATTTGGGGAAAGATTCAGCGAGTTCAGAAAGGGAAAAAAACACTCTGTCCTTCCCTGTCACACCCCTGGACATGGACCCATCCCTGCTGAACATTTCTGCATTCGCAAGAGTAATTCAGCCCGATCTTGAAATTGAACTGGCCGACATAGCGGATAAAGACTTACGGCGGATCTTGAAAAAGTCATCTGTCAGAAGGCCGTTCTCGCTAAAGAGCACTAATGGAGTGATATTGAAACCCCCCCCAAACCCGACAAACTTGTTTTTGAAACATGAAATGCCATTCCTGACACTTATATGAACATGAAAAACCATTTGAAGTCCTGTCCATCCTTGGCTCAACATACTTATGTGAGCATGAAGCATGAACTTCATAAATTCCAAATATCACTCCCGCCTCACAGATGAAAATCAAGTCACATTAAATAGGTGAGAACACTAGCATTTAATAGGTTATTGCTTTTCAGAAAAACATTTATTTTAGACCCGGAGCTGATGTAGTTTTGTTTGTATGTTCAGGTGCTTTGGTGCTGATTGCTGTACGTGGCTGAGGAAAACAAAAACAGAAAACTATGACAGCACACTGAAATGGACTTCACTATGTTTTATTTATATTAAAGTGGGCTAGTTTTTATTTTATTAATTTTACACAAATAGGCACGCATAGTTCAGTGTTTAATTCATTTCAAAGTAGGCCTACACATGCACACTAAACTTCTGTTTGGGGTTTTCCTTCATTATAACAGGTAAAAATAGAAAAAGAATAAAATTTATAAAATTTTATAAGCTGTGTATATATATATATATAATCACTCTTTACACAACACTGCCGCTTACACAACAATTTCTCGTTTGTTAAAAGTGCAGTAATCCATATTAGTGAATTATTACAAAGTAAAAAATTATCACCACTTAATTAATCAACACTTTTTAACCTTCTTTTAACTGATTGTTCTGATTTTCTAGATGGCAAACTCAGATCTCACCCTCAGTGTCATCAACCCAGGTTCTAGCAACAGCAGGCAGCTATTCAGTTTTCAGTGAAAAGGCTGTGATAAATTCACTGTACACTACCTACCTAGCACCAAACAGCAGAAATTTGGTGCAGACCAAAACACAAATAAAGTGAATACAAAGTGATATTTGTCAGGTGGACCCCACCACCACCACCACCTGTCAGGACAAGCGGTTGTGGATGGATGGAATACTTTTTCTGAATCTAACTACTTCAAATTGGTATTTCGAAAGTGTTATATCATGACAGAATTTAAGTACAGGCCCTCACACTAAGAGCTGAAATGATTTGGTTAATCATATATGAAATGTCAGACATTTGTGAAAATACTCCTTAGGTTATATTTCTTTATATTTGTGTATATATGCTGTATGTGTGTGTAGCCCTGTGTTGTTCAATCATAAAAAATGGCATTGATACTTTTTTAATATTTTGTTGATCTTATTTTATCACACTGAAAATAATTAAAATGCTATTACTGGTGTTACGGTTCTCAATTCCTTTTGTCAGACAGTGACTTGATGTTGGGCAGTTGCCTATTTACGTCACAGGGTGGTACTGTTGCGCTGCCTGTTCTGCAGTTGATCTGGTGATTCGCTCTGTTTATCCCTTCCAGGGCACCGTAGTGTTGGGATTTGCTCCGTGTAGGACGCCATGTTTTTCAAAGTTTATTTTCGCTTGCTCCGCAAGGTAAGCATTGGATCAGTATCCTACATTATGTCTAAACGTTAGCACTAAAACCACCCATCCTGTTCACTGGTTCATGTGTACATGTTGGGTGAAAGTCCGCCATGTGTTTCAGTGATAATTGGCCGTGTTTTTAACAGTTTGTGAGTGAGTTTGTGACACAGTGAGGTGTGGCTATGAACGTGGCTAGCATGCTGTATATGAGTAGACAATTGACTGTAATCTAGACAGGATGGAGCATTCATTTTTTGTGTCTACCTAGTTAATAATTTGAGAATGTAATGTTATGTTGATCATTTGTTCTTTTCAGAATGTTGTATGTAATTAAATTAGACTGATATTTATTTTCATGTGACGTATAATTTTTTCTATTTTTTGCTGGGTAAGAAAATGTAAAATAAAACCACTTGATGATATGGTAAAGACTGGCTTTGTAGACAGGGGATACATATTTTGGCAGACTGAAAATACAGCCTGACAGAATGTGTGTCCCCACATAATGGGGGATACATATTTTGACAGACTGACTGAACAAGTCTTCATAATGAAAACATGTCCTTAACGAAGAAAGGAAAACATATTATTGCATTCGTGCAATAAACCTTGACAACAAGCACTGAAGAATAAAAACATTTATTTTGATACATGAGCCATGTAAAACTTTTTAAAGTCTCCTTGACAGAACAGCAGTAATCACACGACAAATTATACAATCCACATATTGCTATATTTCATTATTTCATTGAGCATAGTAACGTCCATCTTTACTGTACTCTACTGTTCACCTTTACTGTTTACAGTTCAAATTAAACAGCCCTGACTCATTTAAAACTGGTTTACAGCTAAATCCTGTTCTGTATCACATAAAAGACAGAAGCACGTGACAAAACAGAACAAACAGAAGATACAGTAACACACAAATTACTACGTACTTTGCTGTATCAATTCAAAGATTTCATGAGATGATCACAAAGTAACAATGGGCTTGTCCTTTGCCACAACTCGTTGCATTCATGCCAAATTTGCCAGTGAGACTAAACTATCAGGTTATTTCTGTGTTTTTGGAATGTTTCTTTTTTTTCATCCCAGAGGAATTATACATTTGCTTGTCCTATATTATGTTTTTGCCATGCAATGTTTTGTGTCACCGTGTTTTTCACTTTAACACTTTGTGTGCATACTTATGTTCCAGGAGTTTGCTGCTGCGTGTAAAATACAGAGTGGCAAGTGTGTTATCACCATTAAGGTAAGCTGCTTCCATGTGATGTAGCTTAAGTATGACTATAAAAATATTGGTTCTTTCTTTGTCAGAACAGGCTATTGGCAACATATACTCAGGCCTAGAATGAGGTCATTTTTAGGAGAAGTCACTTTGGCCTATGATGAATTCAAATTTATTGGGGCTTTCTGGCCACATTGTAGGGCACAAAAGTGCACAAACAGTAGGTGGTAATTACACTGTATATAGATGAAACAGTTTTAGCTGATAATTAGCTAGATGAGCTACTGTAAATAACCAACAAAAACACCCATTATTAGACTGTAAACCATTAATCAAACCAATGAATAAATGCAGTCAATCAGACAATTTAAAAGCTAATTTTATGTTTCACTAGTATAAAAGTATCAGTTCTTTTTGTTGTGTTGTGTACCTTCAGTAGTGAGTGACAGATAAACACACACAAAGGTCAACCATTTATTGCATACTGCAGTTAGAAACTGACAATAATTAGCTGATAATTAACCTGATCAGCCACAAAGTAATTGATACACAAATTATTAAACCATTAACCAACCAACATGATTAGACCAACTGTATGATTAGAATTGTGTCGATTGCAGTGTCCATGGCCAATTCCACTCTATTTAAAGTCTGACCCTAGCAACATCTCAGTGAAAGCCATGTATCTCTCCTCTGAATATCTGGAGCAGTACTCACAAACATTCTAAAAAATGAAAAAAAAGGAGGAGGGACAGAAATTTTTATCTTGGTGAGGAGGTGTGGTTGACGCTGTTGCTGGGTATGACTTATTCTTTTAAAAGGTGTGATTGGTTGATCCAAAAAATAGGACAGATAGAATTTAGTCTCTATTCGGGCTGAACAATTAATCAAAATTTTGTCACAATTTCAATATGTTCTGCTGCAATTTTCAAATCACAGGATGCACAACATTTTTTAAAGGCAAAATTAAGGTCAAAATACCATTTTAAATAAATATTGTGGTGCTGCAGAGGTGTACTGGCCAACACATCATTCTCTAGTTTAGTGCAGATCCCTGAAAATAACACACCATAATCATTTTAATGTGTTTTTCAACTGAGAATAATGTAAAAAATATCCTTTCCTCCAATATTACAAATCCTATTGCAATAGCAAAATCAATCAAAATAATTGCAACTAGATATTTCTTAAAATTTGTTCAGCCCTAGCCCCTATTAAGACATGGTGTAATTATGAACACTATTTAACCCTCAATAACACCCATGGACATTTTTGTCCTTTTGGATTTTAATTTTTCCATCATTTTGGCTGTGTTAATGCATATTGCATACACTTTGGTCATGTTGTGTATTTTTGTGTTAATTTAGACACTTAAACTTCATATGCTATGATATCTCTAAAATAAACTGTGTAATGAAAATGCTCCCCAATTTACATCCAGAAGATATTTTTGTCCCCTTGACTAGTGGCAAAACTGCGATTTTTGATCCCATTGCCATTGGAGCATAAAAGCATGTTTGGGTTTTTTTTTGGCTCTCATCCTGCAGTCTTCAAAGTTGTTTTTGTATGTCTGCTGTAAACTATACTTGATGTGAATGTGGACTTTAGAGAGAAATTAAATGTGAGCTTTGAGCTTTACTTGTAGTAAAGTTCAAAGTCCCTCAATAATCCACAGTCAAACATTCACTCATTCATCTCATTCATGTAAACAGACAGCTGCATGAAGGACACAGGTGCAAGAAAAACAGAAAAACACAAAGTCTGAGAGTCCATGAGTTTACACACACACAAAGTCTCTCTCTCTCTCTCTGTCTCTCTCTCTCTCTCTCTCTCTCTCTCTCTCTCTCTCTCTCTCTCTCCCTGTCTCTCTGACTCTCTCTGTGTGTGTAGCTGTTATCAGCGGTCAGTTTGTCTGCTGTGCACATGACGTGACCATCGTGCAGAACTCGTGTGTGACAATGACGGGCACAGAATCAGATATGTGACGCTGACCGGCCGGTCACCGGTCAGGGCAGGTCATGCTGAAAACCGGCCGGTTCTGGTCGATCGGTGCATCCCTAATATGTGCTGTACTTATTAAGGAATGCACAAGGGTTAAGATAATATCTTTTGAATAAATTGTAAGCCATACTGTAAAAGTAGCTTACAAAATATAGCAGTAGCTATTAGGGATGGGCATCAAGACCCGGTTTTACTTTAGAACCAGTTCCAAAATTACGATTACTCCAGAATCATTAAGAATTGAGATTTCCAATTCCACTATTGATTCCCATGTGCAAATTTAATGCGTCTGAAGTCACAGACTCAAACTTTTCCCGACTTGGTTTTTGTTTTCTCTGCACCTGGGTCCTTGATACACATGTATGCATTACACGGAGTGCACGTGTGATTGATGTTATCGAGTGGCTTTGAACTTACCTACATCAGCATTAAGCTCACATTGTATTTCTGTGGTTCACATCCACATGAAGCAGAGTGAATGCAAACATGCAATGAGGACCACTAACTCATATAGTTTTACCCCTACAAAGATGCACACATGTACACACACTCACGCACACACACCACATAGGTGAGGGAGGTACCCATCACCTGTTCAGGCCCAGATTCTTTAACTTGCTGATGAGTCTGAAGGGCCCTATGGTGTTACACCCTGAACTGTAGTCCACAAACAGCACTCTCACATATGTAATATGATAATTTTCTTTTTTTTCAATAACAGGACAAGCTGTGGCATGTAGCAAGAACAAAGCACAGAAGAGGGGGCTATGCACCAGGGGCTATGCAGTAAGGACTTTAGTGTTGCATATGGGGCATGTGCACTACCAGGTAAGCAACTCGAGAGCCCCAAGATAAGGGATGGGCCTTGACACCCTGTTAACCCACTTAAGAACCAATTCCAAAAGTACAATTCCATCAATGGCTTTACACATATGCGTGTATGTTTGGCCCAAACCTACTGCTACATAGCCTTTCTCTACAATGTTGAACACAAATTGAAGCATTGCCATTACTTCTTAAGCGAATATAAAGAAATGGTAAAATAAAGCAGTGACCTAAAAGTATAAACAGCATCACAGGTGAGAAACTAAACTTGAATCCACAGTCATTCATTTAGAGGTTAGAAAGTATTGAGAGCCTAAGGTGATAGTTTACCCACAAATTAAATTTCTCCTGATATCTACTCATCCCTGTGCTGATGTGAGGATGGGTGAAGATCTCCAGTTCACAAAACACTCCTGGAGCTTCAGTGGAAAACAGTGTTGCGGCCAAACTTAGTACAATTGTAGTGAATGGTGACCAGTTTTAAAATGTAGAAAAAGAACACAAAAAACCCCACAAAATGTCTCCATACTCTTTGTGTGGTATAACCCAAGTGTCCGTAAGCTGCAACCTTAAAATTTGACCCAAAAAGACGCCATATTTTTAGACTAAATGTCAACTGTAACCTCTCAGACCGGAGTTGCTTGCACACGCCTAAAGTGGGTACACAAGCTCTTGCCCAAGTGGCGCAACATGAGATATACAAGATCTTGCGATACTTTCATACCTGTGTTTACATGCTACCTGGAAGCAACTCAGACAGAGCGAGATCTTCTCAGAAATAGTTACTTGTTATGCGTACAGTTGACTTTGCAAACTCTCAACCAAGAAGAAAATGTCCAAGGACTGATATAGAAGAGGAACATCATTTCTTTGCTGCAGCTACACCACTTGGGCAAGAGCTTGTGTACCTGCTTCAGGTGTGTGCACAGTTCCGGGCTGAGAGGCTACAGATGACATTTAGGCTAAAAACATGGTGTAAATGGCATGAGTGAAATTTCATTTTTGGGTGAACTATCACTTAAACACACACACTTCTTCAGACCACTGTCTCTGCTCTCCTGCACAGACAAGAGCTCAGTCTGACAACACACGCTAGCTTGAGGGCAAAGATGTGGGGTCAGAGATGCTGAGGTCGAGATATATTCCAAGCACAGTGTCTTGGACGAGAGTGATGCAGCGTGGCCCGGTGTGTTTTAGCCTTTAGTGATAATGGCCATAGAATGGTCAGTAAATTTCATAGAATGTTGTCTCCATCTGATATGGTGTAATTACAAGTGAGTATTAAAGGACAACTTTTCCAGTATTCCAGTATTGAGGGAGGCAGATGCAGCTGGCAGCTGCAAAATAAGTACAACAGTATACATTGGACAAATGCGCCCCGTTGCATTGAAAGTGCTTTTTTTCACCACAGACCTGCTCAGATCGCCAGTTTTATCTCTGTCAACAGCATGCGAAGCGTCTGTCTTACCCTTCACTTGCTCCGGGCTGTGTGTAACAAAATCTCACGGGATCTTTGCTTGTTACCAGAAAAAAACAGAGGAGCCATGACTTGTAAAAGTCAGTTGGTTGTCCCATAGTACAGGTGAGAGTTTACTAGGCCGATTGAAGTGTCATGGCTAAATATTTACCTGATTTGGAGAATGTAGATGAGACCTTTGATTTCAGTGGCTGCCAGTACTTATTTGAGCCCGAGTATACGGATGAGGAGTTTGAGTTCCTACAAACAAAGAGCGGATGAGGATAGAGAGAGAGGGGCAACGGGCAGACGAGGGTGAAGCAGCTGCTGCATGTCTGTGAATCTGTGAAGACTGGTTGTGCTCCTGTGAATGCTGTGACTCTATGCCCACAGAGGAAGAATGTCTGTGTTGTAACAAGTGGGACCTGTTGCCCAGTATTTATGGTCTTGATGTGTCCAGGGATGATAGAGAAATTAGTCAACGCTGTGTAATGACTGTGGTGGGAAAATTATTCACCAAACTGGTCACTGTTGTTCCTCTTAGTTATTTCTGATGTTCTGTCAGGCACTAACTGGTTACTGGTCCTTGAACACACAGTTGTTCTCTCTTTGGAAGAACAACTTCTGATAACACAATCACATCCCGACTCTCCCGATAAGCACTTCAGGTCCATCCTGACCCAACCTCCTTCATCTCCTAACCCTGTAAAACAGATTTACATTCTTGACTCATTATCAGTTCCTTTTTCACTTTGTGTGTGACTGTGTACTGATCCTTTGCAAAGCTCGATTAAAACACCAGAAAGACAATCTTGGTCATTGGGGTCTGTCTTAATTTTCAGATTTTCCACCACACCACCTTACAGGATTTCCGCCCTCTGACCAGCAGGGCAGTGCTGGATACCTTCTGTCATGTGCCCAAAATAAATTGGAGGCAACCAAAACCACATCGACCAAATGGTCAACTATCCATTGAGTAAGTATAAATAATATGTCTTCATGCATGTAATATCTGTACCTAGAATTATTTGACAGATGCGCCTTTTCTGTTGCATGCATTAGTTTGCCCTCAGACATTTCTAAATCATCTTAACCCTTTCCTTTCATCCAGCCAGTACAGACTTGGAGCCTATCATGTGGTGCTGGAGTGGGCTGTCAGAGGAGAATGTCTTGTTTATGGTAACAGAAGAGTGCTGCCAAGCTGGATCATCACTGCTATCAGAAGCAAGTACCCATTACCCACTGGCACTTACAGCAGGTTCAAGGAGGCACATGTTCAGAACACATCTACCGATGAATGACTTTTCAATAATTGTACTCTTGACTGCACTGCTGAGCAGTCTACAAACTGTTCCAGTCTTTAGAGACACTAGCAGATCCTGCATAAATCTTGCACACTGTAAGTATTTACAGTACAAAATCATCCCCTCCATATATGCAGGGGTGGACAGTAAGAAAGTACATTTACTTGAGTACTGTACTTTACTTGAGTATTTGTTTTTCTGGAAACAAATATCGTACTCTTGTACGATTGTACCACATTTCTAGAAAGGTTGTCATTACTTTGAAGTCAGCTGTTGTTGTTTCTTCTTTTCTAAAATGCGACTGGCCCCATGCTGTGTTCCTCACAGAAGGAAACCAAGTACAGTACCCACTCTTAACTGGGATTGATGCAAAAACAGAAATGCGTCATCCAGGCACTCTGTAACAAGCCCGAGCAAGCACTCCCTCTTTCATTCCAACAAAACTCAGTAATGATGACGGCAGGAGAAAGACAAAATTAAATCTCAAGATGTTGTTAGAATTAGAAAAAGAGAAATAATTTCAGGTAGGCTTTTAATGTTGGATTGTTTTTATTTGGGTGAAAAATACCACACAATTATACTGCCCCTGAAGCCAGAAAGAAATCTCAGTTATATAACAGACTTGGAGAACTTCCTTGGCTTCAATCTGATTTTATGCTGTGATTTTAACAGTTACATCAGAAAAAATGACAATAGCTGTCCTTTTTGTTTTTGATTGCATTTCTATGCTGAAGTTGGTGGTTCTACACGTAAGTCAGAGCACCATTGTGGTGGTTTCAGAGAGTTTCAAGGTTCAAACAATAAGCAGTGTATATAGAAATGAACTTTGTAATGTGTACTTTTGGATACTTAAGGTTTTTTTATCATTCATTTTTTATTGGAACAATAACAAATAGGCTAAAAGCCAGTCTAGCAAATTGCCATTTTACATTTTAGGTTTATGTACCCCCAGCCCTCAACCTCTTTCCCTATCCCTTCTTGCCCCCTACCCCAGCTCCCCTCTAGCAACCAACAGGATAGATCAGAGCAGTCCTATTTAGACAGAAAGTCTTTCAAGTCAGATATCAGATTCATCAACATTAAAATTGTGTTTGGTCCTGCATTAATAGTCCTTGCTGATGGTAGTTCAGGTAGGGAATGTCCAAAAAGCTCCAGAGCCAATTAATATTTGAGATATTGTGAGGAAGTTTCCAGCACTGGACTACAATCTTCTTGGCTGCAGTTAGGCCTGCCAGCCAGATTTTGCGTGCTTTAGCCGTGAGGGAGAGACAGGAATCGTCATTTAGAAGATGTACAGCAGGATGTACAGCATTGGTAATACCACCCCAATTCGTCCTGCCAGGGTATTAACAACTTTTGCCCAGAAATCTAGAATCCCTGCACATTTTCATACAACATGAATAAAGGAGCCAACAGTTCTGTGGGAACAGAAAGAACAGTATGGGTCAGGGGCTAGTCCTATTTGATGCCTAATTCTCAGTTTAAAGGGGAACTATTATGCTTTTCCTCTTTTTTGACCTATAAATGTTGTCACAATGTCGGATACTCATGTTAAACGATTCCAAAGCATCAGATAATGAGGTTCATGCATTTGGAAGTGAGCCCTGCAAGCTGTTTTGGATGGCTCTGCACGCTGTGTTTAACTGTCTTTTTTAACGATCTAGTAACATTGATGTTAATGCATGCCAGACTTACTTATATGGTCATACCCCGGCATATGCTCTAGGCCTGCCTGCTGCCCCGCTCTGCTTCGGAAGTTACATCGCTGTGCGCTGCTCTGCTGTCTACAACGATTTCACAGTGTTAGCACGTTGAGCAATGGCTCCTAGAAAATGTTTGTTCGGGTGTGAGGGAAAATTACCTTTGTTTAGCTTTCCTAAAGAGGCAAGCACCAGGCAGAAGTGGATAGAGTTGTTTTTTCCCGGCCAGCAAAAGAAAAATACCTCCTTTTTTTCTCTGTCTACAGTATGTCACAGGGGACTGTTTTGTCAACATGGGCCAGTATGAAGCTGGATTAGCCGGTAGCCGGGCTCGGCAGCGCTCGCCAGCCCTTTGGAAGTCCTCGGGAGTGCGACCAATCACAGTGGAGTGGGCTCGGCGGGAGGCGTACATGGAGCAGGGCCGGGGGGGTGGAGTAAATTACACAGACCGTTTTCGCGGGACACAGAAAATACAAGGAAGAGATGCAGTGAGAGGCACTGCGTCCCGAAGATCTACAAAGCTTTCTGTGCAGGCGATCGTGTGTAGCTGCTCTATAGGAGTCCAGAAATCAAATACAAAGGCCCGAAAAGGAATATAATAGGTCCCCTTTAAGGTATGCTCTGTGACAAAATTTCAAATGTATATATACTGATGGTTTGGGTTTTAGGAGGCATCAGGAACGTTATTCCAAATTACAACCCATTTCAGTTTTTGTTCCACCTCAGCTATGTCTCTCCCCCAAGCCAAGTAAGATTAATTTGTCATATATATAAGCCACTATTCATCTGGAGCACACTGTATCCAACTTAAAATAGGATGTTCTTGTAAGGCTGATTCCCACTGAACATTATAGGCTTTACAAACTGACCCTAAAAGAGAATGTTTGTCAATATTGCCCCATTAATATCTTGTTGTAATACCTTTATCTTCCCAGGCTTTGTTAGTAAAAGGTTTCCCCCTAGATAAAAGGTGACCATTATTCCATAGTGGGGATGATTTACACCAGACACTTTTAACTTTGAGGAATTTTTCTGCCACTTTAAAGACTTGTAGCATATGAGTTAAAATCGGATGTATTCTCTTCTTGGGCTGGCAGTAGTGATCTTGGGAAAAGTGTACACTGCAGACCCGATGGTCTGCAAGATGCAGTGTCTGGACAGGAATGTTAGCATCAATTTGTAGCACAATTAGCCACAACTTCAGCATCTTTTTTTTTTTTTTTTTTTTCTTTTGTAATCGATATAGTGAAACTCTCAACTGCACTCAGGGACACCCAACTCCACTCTGACCGGCTCTCAGTCATGGTTCCTTTGTTTTCTTCTGGCAACACACTAAGATCCCATGAGATTTTGTCACACACAGCCTGGAGCAAGTGAAGGTTAAGAGATGTGCTTTGCATGCTGTTAACAGAGTTAACAGAGTTTACACTGGTGATCTGAGCTGGTCTGTGGTGAAAAAAAAAGCACTTTCAATGCATGAAGTTTTACAGGAGGCATTTGCCCCCATATATATTGTTGCAACTTGTTTCGCGACTGCTGGCTGCATCTGCATCCCTCAATGCTGGACCAATTTCAAAATGAGTTGTCCCCATCAATCATGCACACACATACACATGGGGAAATTGGACCCAGGTTGAAAAATACTGAAGTTATCCTTTAAGAACTGAATACTTTGTAAGCCTAATTGTACTTCCTGTGTCCATGAATGCCATTTTGTGAGCCTGGCAGATGTGGGCATCCAGTGGAAATGAAATCAACTGTATCACCATGTAAGACTGTGAAGGCACTGTAATTGTGTGATCACTCTGCTGATGGAAAGTTGACCAAAGTCTCCCTGTTATGATCACTTTCATTTCTGGCATTGTTGTTATGGAAGATTTATCAGCCTTGTCTAGTTTTATTTTATCTTGTAAAGTACTTGGTAACATTAAAAAAAGTGGTACATAAAAAAAAGTTGATGAGCACATCTCTCATGAGATCGACCACAAATGTTATCCCCGCACAGTCCAATCCATAGTGTTTTACTAACTCACTGTCTACCATCAATTCTTTGTCATGTTCTCCTCTGCTTAAGAAACACTTAAGCCTCCTCCCTACTCTGACTGGAATCAAACCAGAGCCACTGCAGTAAGGATGCAGTTTTTGCATATGGAACATGCGTAATTACAGTTGAGCTAATGAGGAATCCGAACATAGATTGACTTGAGATTCTTTTCAAATCTATTCTAGACATGCAAAATTTAAAATATATCTCCTAACAGTGAGATAAGCTGGTATAAAGCACTTCATTTTCCACTCAGGGGTTAGAAGCTAGTTTCCACATTACAGACATTAAAAATCATGTCTTATGTATTGAATAACATTACAGCTTGATTTTTTTGGCTTCAATAACAGGGCAGACTGAAGAATGTGATAGGACAGGTGGCAGAGAGAGAACAGATGACATGCAGCACATGTCCAAGGGCTGGAATGAAACCCTCTGCACAAGGAGTCCGCCTTTGCAAATAAGGCATGTGTTCTACCAGGTGAGCGACCGGATCTTGATCTTGAAGAGGGGTCTATGTATCATCCCTCCCAAACTGTATTTAACTTTGATAATTAGGATAAACAAATATACAATATATCATTATATATCGATATATCAAACAAACAAACAATCAAACAAACAAACAAACAAACAAACAAAAAATAATAACAATGAAAAATCCACTTGCTTTTTTGGTCCATGTCCTCAAATCAGCAATTGGAATAGAAGTTAAACCAAAACCAGAAATGACTTTATTGTCACTTCAGGCATTGCTTATTCTGTCTCATTTCATTATAGCTAAAGGCACTGCTAAGATTTAACATATATTATTTGTTGAATTATGAATAAAACTATAGGCTAGATATTTATTTACATAATTTTTTTTAATTAATGAGTCTAAAAACTTTTCACCAATCCACTTGTGCCACAGACCCCTGTTTGAGAACCACTGCCCCAGAATATCTATACGAATTAAAAAAAAATCCATTCCTCTTAGGGGTGTGCGATATGACGATATTAGATCGTGAAGGATTAGAACGTGTAGACGATCTGCCAAAGTGAGGAGATCGTATGGATCGTTCAGGGGTCCCTAACAGGCGGACCCACACGCCGTCCTATACGGACCCGGACCTATAACCAATAAACTATTAAGAGATTTTAAATTTTGACGGGACGCTTCTATTTTAACTGGCACAGTTTTTCTAGTCTTTCCGGCGCTGGTTTATCTGATCAGGAAACACACAGACCAACTGCAGAGAAGCTGCGTGTGCGTGTTAATGACGGAGTTTATTACAACAGAAACTAACGTGATGGTTAATGACATCGACATCAACCAGATGCTCTTATAAAATTAAACAATTGTCTATACGTAAAACAGGAGAGTCTGTGTTTCTCTGTGAGAAACTTTCAGATCTTCTCACAGCAGAGTGAACAGGTAAGGGAGGAGAGGAGGACAGACTGATCACTAATCAATCGCGGATGCCGTCGTCCTCTCGGACTGATTAAAAAATAGAAATGACAAAATTGGTGACAAACCAAACCTGGGTGTCCACACAAATAAAGTCTTTGTGTGAAACACTGCAGAGTGTAACACCGTGCTGTTTACAGACAGTCTGCTGTCTGTAGTTTGACAGAGAGACAGAGAGGGTCGTGTCTAGAAGGGAACCCTAGATCTGCGAAAGAACGCGCGAGTTTGATTATTTTAGTAGAAATAACGGGCACAAATCTCGCGAGAGTTGCGCAAATAAATAGTTACCTTCTAGACACGAGCGAAAAAGGTGCGCAGCTCCAAAAATAGAAAATCATGTCGCGGTGCAGATGTTTTTAATGTGGCGGGCCGCCATAAATAAAACACTATTCACTGATCCACAGAGAGTCACTGAAACACTGATCACTGACCTGCTGTGATGAAAAAAATACTCAGATTCTTTACTTAGGTATTTTTACAGTGTGGTATTAGTGTTTTTACTTAATTACAATTTAAAAACCTTGCATGTTATTGTTTCCTTTTTTGAAAAATCAACATTTTTATTGCTGTTGTTGTACTTTAATGGTATTCTTGTTGGTATTTTTTTTATTACTAAATACAGACCTGCAAACTCATAAGAGGAGAAAAAGGTGGCATGTTGGTAAACCAGTCCCCTGTTGGGGGTCTGGGAGCGTCTGTCCTGCTCCGGAAGAAAAATGTTGTGATTTTAACATGTTAACAAAACATTCTGGTGGCTGTTTCAGTTAAAAGAGTTAGTAACATCTTCTGTTTGTGGTTCCTGCAGACATTACTACCTTTACTTTTACCTTTGTGCTTGAAAAAAAAGTAGAAAGTAAAGTAAAAACAGTAAATGTAAATCTAAATACATAGCATAATACATAATACAAATACATGTAAGATCGTGATAAAATCGAAATCGTGATTTTCTAATAAAAAAATCGTGATATGATATTTTTGCCATATCGCCCAACCCTAATTCCTCTAAAACTTTGTAGGTGGCAGGAAATGGTAGCTGTATCTGTCTGACCCTTGAATAAAGAATTCTTATTTTTTTTCCTTTACATGTTTGGTATTCTGCAAAAAAGCCAGAGTTTGCAGTGTTTTTATACATTTCTGCCCAGCCTTTCTTTTATAGCACCACAGCATAAGGTGTGTGATGTATGTAATTCCTTGAGCTCATTAAACATATACTCCCTCTTGTGGCATAAAGGGACAACAACTTCTGTCTTAAGATGTGCTGTGCCTCAGGTTATTTATATATTTACTGGGTAAAAATTACAGATTTATCTTTTAGAGAAGAAATGGACACTTCTGTTAATCCTTAAGTAGACATTTCTGTCTTTGAAAGTGAAACGTAAATGGTGACTTACAACCACTTACATTTTCTGGTAAATACAATTGTATTTTCTTCCACGGTTTAGACCAACATCATGTTCTAATAATCTAAAATGAAAGACACCAGATTCGACCACCACAACAGAGTTCAAGGTCACTTGCTAGACTCTTCCATTCTGGTGGAACGATTGTCAGAGTCGCTCAGTCAGACTTGAACTTTGCTTCATGGGACTTATTCGTGTTGTTCTCTCATAACTAGATCCTTGCTTGTGTGTTGTATCAGCTCTCAGATGTACGTGACTTTAGATAAAAATGTCTGCTAAATTAAATTGTAAATTGTAAGTTGTGATGAAATAAATCTTTACACAGCGAATACAGCATCATGGTCCAATAAATCCACCACAATATAAAAATATTTTATGTCTACATCTGCTAGTGGGCCATCACAACGAGATGAGGAAAGATAATATATTAGTTCAGTCCAAGAGAATCTTGATATTGCCAACAAACTGCCAACTATTTTGATAATCTGTTAATTGCTTTGAGTAATTTTTAAGAAAAAAAAAGTCAAAATTCTCTGATGCACTTTCTCAAATGTGAGGGTTGTTGTTGTGGTTTCTTTAACCCTTTATTACAGTTTACTAAATATCTTTGGGTTGTGGACAAAATAAAACATATGAGAGCATAACTGTGCACTTCGGGAGACACTAAACAAAAACCTTTTTTTTTCACCATTTTCTGGCACTTCATAGACAAAACAACTACTTGATTAATTGAGAAGATATAATCAGCATTAATCAACAATGGAAATAACCTTTAGTTGCAACCCTAGTTTTAAACTTTGAAACAAGTGGAACTGTCAAAACGGAAAGAAAAACAACCGTGCAAGCATGAGACTATTTACACCATCACTACAGAACATCTCGGTGTTAGTGCCATTTTCTTGAACAGGACATGTAATGTTCTTTGAGTTGGGTTATCTTATTCATTCAAGTGCTAAGTAATGGTTGTGGGACAAACTTAAATTGGCATGTTTCTGCAGCAATCCTTTCTTGTATCTTGCATTCATACATGACAACAATATTTCATGTAAAACTACAAAGAAAATGGTATAATCAGAGGTTGATATATATATATATATTTATATGTGTATATATATATGTATATATATATGTGTATATATATGTATATATATGTATATATATATATATATATATATATATATATATATATATATATATATATATATATATATATATATATATATATTCTAATGGAGCCCCAGTATAAAGTGTTTGCAGGCCAAGATGATGTCTAAATTGAATCCATATTTTAATACTGGAGGACACTATCATAGTATAACAGTCAGTATAACAAGAAATAGAAGAATACAAGGGTGAGTACTGGAAGGCTTTTAGTGATACCGGGTGAACAGAATTTGACTCCAAAATCAACCATGACGGAGGGACCTCAGTATCCCCATATTTGACCCAGTAGTTCAAATTTCATATGTTTGTTGCCCAATAATAGTACAGGAAGTTTGGTAACACCATTCCGCCCTGAGCTTTGGGCCTCTGTAAAACTTGTCGACGTAACCTTGGAGACTTCTTATTCCAAACAAAACCGAGAATAAGACTGTCCACTTTATGGAAAAATGAAAGAGGAAGAAATATTGGAATACATTGGAATAACTATAAAAAGTGCGGGAAAACATTCATTTTAATTGCATTGATTCTGGCAGCTACAGAAAGACTTAGTAGGGAGCACCGCTCAAAATCCTGTTTAATTTGTGTGAGCAGCAAGAACTTATATATATGCAACATTCTATATACTGTCTATTTGTCTGAGCCAGGAAAATATAACTCATAGCACATAAATTAAGCACATATGAAGACAAAGAGTTGTTGTCCGTTTATGACACGTTTATGAAATATACCCTTAAGTGTGCCCTTTCTATATTTTAAACCAAAATTGAAAAAAGGTCATTTTTACATCTAAAATACTTGAAAGATTACATTCTAATTAAAGAATCGATGAATCTGAAATAATTTATATGAAAATTCTTACTACTAGTCCAACACGCATAAACCAGTATAAACCAGCATAAGGGAGTATTTTGTTTTGATATGATGTAAATATCTTTAATACATGTTTGTAATCTCCAAACATTAACTCTGTGTTTACCTTCATAGTTCAAAAAATAGTATTTTGTCTCTTATAATGTGTCCTGAAAACTGAAGAAACTCAGCCCTTTGCCTTTATATTTATCAAAGTTAATAGATTGCTTAGGATGGTTGGTTAGGATGTAATCTATAAAATTATTTTGGATTTAAAGATGAGCAATTTCACATTTTAGTTTATTATTTATAGGATATATTCCCTACTATGGTATGAAGGGGCAACACTCATGTCTTCATATATGCTATGCCTGAGTTTGATTCTCCTGGCTCTTATTTTGATAGAGCTTATTTAACTTCTGGGTCAACTGTCTGCCTTTCTGCTGTTTTCAAGTCAACAAGTAAGAAATAAAATTACACCAAAACTGATCCCTTTTTTTAGTATCATTATTTAGATCTTTACTCTTGTTTTTATGTCTGCTGGCAAAAAAAAAGAAAATTAGCTCTCTTTACCCATTTTTGTTTTCTGGTTCAAAGCACTAACTTGAGGGTATACTCCCTCTTGTGGCAAAAACAGGCAATAACTCAGGGTTTCATCTGTACAATGTGTGAGTATACCTATGAATTGCTGGCTAAAAATTACACATTTATTTTTCAGAGAGGAAACTAGTGCCCAGTGACTGTTTAGCTATCTCTGTTACATCTGAACATAAAACAATAAGTCCCTGAGTAAATGGGACAACACAACCTTCAAATACTATTTCTGTATTTGCTTTTAACTAATATCTTGCCTTTAACTTATAATATTTGTGCCTTTAGTGATGCTTTCCTTCATTGCCTAACTGACACAAGCCATATATATTATATATATTGATATATTGTTTATTTAATGTAATTTCATTGTAGTTGAAGGCAAACACAGAATTAATGTTTGAAGGTTGCAATGTCCTGTTTGCTAAAACATACATGTATTGTTTTCCATTGTGATATGACTGACAGGAAGACTTGACACAGAAGTTAAAGTAACTTTATGAAAATAAAAAATATATATCAATATAATAAATATTCATTGGATATTGTTTAAAGGCAAATACAAAATTAATATTTGAAGGTTGTGATGTCCTAAAGCAGTAGTTCCCCCAAAAATGAAAATTCACTGAGTGAAGATCTCCAGTTCACAAAACACTCAGCCGCAGCCAAATCCAGTACAATTGAAGTGAACAGTGACCAATTTTAAAATGTTAAAAGAATACACACAAAAACCCCCAACAAAATGTCTCATACTGCTCATGTGGTGTAATCCAAGTGTCCGTAAGTCGCAACATTAAAATTTGACCCAAAAAGACGCCATTTACACCATGTTTTTAGCCTAAATGTCAAGTGTAGCCTCTCAGACTGTAGCTGCTTGCACAGAGATAACTGAACAGTCATTGGACACCAGATTCCTCCTTGAAAAATAAATATGTAATGTTTAACCAGTAATTCTTAGGTATACTCACACAATGTACAGATGAAACCCCAAATTGTTGCCTATTTATGCCACAAGAGGGAGTATACCCTCAAGTTAGTGCTTTTAAGCCAGCAAAGAAAAATTGGTAAAGGGAGCTAATTTTCTATTTTTACTGGTGTTATCTTATTTCTTACTTGTTGACTTGAAAACCGTTGAAAGGCAGACATCTGACCTGGAAGTTAAATTAGTTCTATCAAAATAGGAGCCAGGAGAATCAAGCTTATGAAGAGAAGAGTGTTGCCCCTCAATACTACAGGAGGGAATATATGCTTCAAAGTGTGCCCTTTTTGGGTTTTAGCTTTAAACCTATGGAGCTATATTGGGGCCAGATGTTTTGAACTTGAAAAATAAAATTTGAAACTGTTTTGATCTTGAATTTTGAAAAATACATCAGTGTATTCAAAATAAAAATAAGTGTTCAAAAAAAAATTTCAGGTTAAATATAATTATGATTCACTCTGGTAATTATTTTGATATTTGAGATCCTATTTCTTTCTGTTACAAATTTTATCTTTTCAGATTCGAATATTATTTTTTATAGTTTCAAATCTTTTTTTCACTTTCGGATCTTTCTGTTTCAGTTTCAGATCTTTTCTTTTCAGTTTCAGAATTTGGTATGTACTCCTTACAGCAGTGGTTCCCAACCTTGGGTCAGGACCTCAAAATGGGTTTGACAGATACTTAAATAAATAATTTCTAAATTAAAATTAAATTAATCTTTATAATGTTAAAAACACAACCTCAGCCGCTCAATTAAATATGGTGGGTTAAGAGAGAGCATTATAATATATGTTTTAACCAGATATTGCCTATATTTGATCACGAGCCAAAGAAGCCTGGGAACCACTGCTGTAAGGAGTACGATTCACAAACACTAGCTGATAGCATCAGGCCTAGGGGTGTGAATCTCACTGACTGAGACGATTCGATACGTATCTCGATACATGTTCAACAATACGATATATTTTATAAATCTTTAAGCGGCCAACGATTCGGTTCGATACGATTCAATTCTGATACGATACGATACAATACGATACGATGCAATACAAGACAATGCAATGTGTCAGTCTTTACATTTTGATTCAATTAATGCTATGTTTGTAGAGTGCTGTTAGTTGCCAAAAATCCTGATAGTTTTACTAAATATAGTAACAGTAGAGACAGAGAGGGAGACTTTACAGTGATGTTTATATCTTATTATGAGTCTCATGTGTAAATGAGATAAATGAGAAACTTTAGAACTGTTTAAAATATCAGTATTTTTGCAGTAAGATGATCTGCTGCTCTGTTTCATTTGAAGAGTGGTGTGGTTTTGATTAGTGTGGAGGAACAGTGATGCTCTGCATTACCTGTTCTCACAGTGACATGACGTCTCTGTGGGTCAGACTCGTGGCTCTGTGCTTTTTCACTCACAAAAACAAGCGCTCCCTCCTCCCTCTCCTGTGGCTCCTCTTCATTTGCTCATAACAGACGGTGCTGAAAACAGTGACAGAATTGACATTGTACCGCGTCGCATCACCAAACTTTCATAAGACTCAAGTGTAGAATAAGTTTGGGTTTTATAAGAAAGATGAGAAATGCTGCTGCAAATCATTTATGCAAAATGTGAAAGTAACCGTATATTAAAAAATAAAGCCAGTAGGACATAGTATTCATTGGATTTTAGTCAAAAGCAGATACAGAATTAATATTTTAAGATTGTAATATCCCGTTAACTCAAAAACGTATTGCTTTACTCCCTGAAAAATCAATAATTAATTTCCTACCAGTAATTCATAGGTGTATTCAGACATTGCACACATGTAACCCTGAGTTGTTGCCAATCCATGCCACAAGAGGGAGTATGCCTTTAAGTGAGTGAGTGAGTGAGTGAGTGAGTGAGTTGCCAATCCATGCCACAAGAGGGAGTATGCCTTTAAGTGAGTGGGTAAAGAGAGCAGTTTTTATTTTTTGCTGGCAGAAATAAAAACAAGACAGGTTTGTAAGTTTACATTCATGAATATGGAATTTACACAGTAGTAATATTAGATTAATAAAAAAATCTTTTTCTCTATACTCAACACTTCCTCACCATCACCTGACTTACACTTATCACAAGTAGAAGAGACAGAATGAATGACTTTAAACTGAATAATATAAAAAAAAAAAAAAGTCATCCTTTAGACATTTGATAGGTGGATTTGGCTTTGAAAATAAAAAGGCCATTAAAGAGGCTCCAGTGAGTAAGACTGCATTACAAGACTCAATCTCAGGCCATCTGATACAGACACTGCTCTTCTGTCTAGCAGCAGAATGATGAGAAAACCCATGATCTGGCATTGCAGGCCCAGTAATAATGTTGGAAGACAAGAAGGCCCTGGCCACCTTCGTTAGCCCAAATGAAGGGCATATTTTAAAGAACGAAGATGTAAGAAAAATCAGGACATGTTGAAAGAGAGAAATAAATTTGGGGAGTACTAGCATCCTAATAATATTAACGCATCCGATTAAAGAAAGAACGAGAAATTTCCATTTATCTATCATAGTTTTAGTCCCCAAATCCAAAAAATTAAGTTTAAAAAGAAATTTAGGGTTTCTAGTGATATTAATTCCGAGATACACAAGGTGTTCATTGGAAAGTCTGAAGGGTAGATTGCCGAGAAAGCCAGTGTCGAGACCATGAGAGAAGGGCATGAACAAACATTTTCCCCAGTTAACACTAAAAGATCTAAAAACATCCCTGTTTCCCCTTTTTGATATAATAAACAGCTTTTGGCAGCTTTCTGGGTTTAGAGACAAGATTATATCACCTGCGCACAGACCAATGGTACAATGAGATGTGCCGCAACTTATACCAGTGATTTGGGGACTGGCTCTAATAGAAATGGCCAGAGGCTCGAGAGTCAGCGCAAAGAGCATTGGGGAGAGGCAGCAACCCTGCCTGGGGGAGACCTGTCATGATTAGTCAAAATGGAGGATTTGGGGCAAGAATAGTAGCAAACATGTACTTCCATTCAATTTGATCAAATGCCTGTTGGGCGTCCAGGGAGATAACTGCCAAGTAAGGCAACTTAGTAGAGTAAATTATATCTATCTGGAATAAACCCTGTTTCAGTACTGAAAACAGCCACTAACAAAAACTGCTGTAAAAATATATCAGATAAATATTTTTTCAACTTTTTTTTGCATAAATATGTTAATTAACCTCAGTTCTGGTCAAAACTACTAAATATTTAAATATTTTTAAAATTGTAATATTTTAAATGCCAATTTTATAAGCTCTGTCACTGACGCCAACAAAATGAAACAGAAAACCAACCATGCACCCTCAATATGCATTTGGTTTTCTGAGTTTTGTTTTTTCAGGGAAAATGAAAACTAGTATTACTGAAACATTTAGAATTTTTTTCATACTTGCTTTATGACCAGCATTTCATTCATAGGCCTATAGTGGGTAAATGGTGTCATGAGGTGGTCAACATTAAAAACTAATTTGACCGCTTCCTTACAGACCAGAATGCATCTTTTTATACTGTAATGGCTGTGCGATCAAAAAATGTGGTTATAATGGAAGTCGATGGGGAAATTTCATCCACCAACAGTATGAAAAGGAGAAAAAGTTCAAATCTGATGGTGCACAAAAACTAATAATGCATCAAAGTCAATGTTGTACTTCTGATGCTACTGATGCTGCACAAATAGTTTTATTACTTTGTGAAAGCCTTAAAACTTACAATAACACACAACATTTTTCACTTTTATTTCATTTATTATTTGCAGGAAAAGATTAAAAATAATGTAATAAAATCAGTTAGAATTAAACAGCTCTGACTCACTTAAAACTGGTTTACAGCTAATTCCTGTTCTGCATCACGTAAAAGACAAAATCATATAACAAAACGGAACAAACAAAAGATCCACTACCACAGAAATTACTACATACTTTGTTGTATCAATTCAAAGATTTCATGAGATGATCACAAAGTAACGATGGGATTGTCCTTTGCCAGTGGTTATTTCTCTGTGTTTTTTGAATGTTTTTTTTTTTTTTTTTTTTATTCCAGAGGAATTATACAATTGCTTGTCCTATATTATGTTTTTGGCATGCAGTGTTTTGTGTCACCATGTTTTTCACTTTAACACTCAGTGTGTATACTTGTGTTACAAGACTTTGCTGCTGGGTGTAAAATACAGAGTGGCAAGTGTGTTATCACTATTAAGGTAAGCTGCTTCCATGTGGTATAGCGTAATAGGAGTATGACTATAAAAGTATTGGTTCTTTCTTTGTCAGACCTGGACCCCGTTTCCCAGAGCCTTCGTAGCGCTACGTGCATCGTAAGTTGTATTTCAAGGTTGTCCCAACTCTGGGAAACAGCCCGTAACCTTAAACCATTAATCAAACCACTAAATAAATGCAGTCAATCAGACAACCTAAAAACTCATTTTATATTTCACTATTATAAAAATATCGGGTTTTTATTGTGTTGTGTACTTTCAGTAGTGAGTGACAGGTAAACACACACAAAGGGCAACCATTTATTGCATACTGCAGTTAGAAACTGACAATAATTAGCTGATAATTAACCTGATCAGCCACAAAGTAATTGATACACAAATTATTAAACCATTAACCAACCAACATTATTAGACCAACTGTATGATTAGAATTGTATAGATTGCAGTGTCCATGGCCAGTTCCATTCTATTTAAAGTCTGACCTTTGCTAATTCAAATTTTCTTTCTTTGTAAGACCTGTAATCGGCAGTATACAAAAACATTTTTGGAAAATTTAATTGTACATTCATAATAAATCACTGGCAATGAAATCTTTTACATTTTCTTCAAAAGTGCTCCGGGTCACTCTTAGCCCCAGTCTTATCAAGTTTATATACCAGAGGAAGCGCAATCTCTTGTGATGGTAGGCAGATGTAAACAAAACAGAGGCTGACTTCATGCAACAGTTTGCTGTAGTAATGCTTAGCAGTGAGAAAACAAAAAACAAAAGAAGAAACCTGAAGAAGTCTGGATGATGTTTGGAGATGTTTGCTGATATAAACATCCAGAGTTGCAAAGTCGGACAGATGAATGTAAAACTGTGACAGAATAAGCTGATATGTATTCACTCGACTGGAGAAATGTGCCCACATTAAGAACTTACACGGACATAAATCTGCAAGCCAAACTGCTGCTGCTAGCATTACTAACATTAGCCACATTGTGTGTCAGGCTGGCAGCTAACATTAGCTCTGGGTCCTTTACCCGCAGACACTGTGACCCTCTGGTCTGAAAAGGTGAAGCGTTTAGTGAGTTGTTGTCATGTTTTGTACAGCAATGTGTGAGGCTTGTATTGCACAGCGCAAAATAACGTGCATTTCAGCGGCATTTAAAGTACGATTTTGCGATTGTAGACTGTGATTAACGTCTTCAAATGGCTCTTAATAAACACAGTATTTTTTTCAGACAGTGTTTAACATTATAAATCAATAAATTCTACTACATTTCAGCAGCTTTCTGAGTGTTTTCTTAGTGTTAGACCAGTCGATTAGTCTAAATTCAATTTTGCATAGGAAAAATACATTACATTGTTTCTCCAACCAAACATGTATAAAGAAATCACTACAGTTTCAAATAGGACTTCCATTTTTTTCAGGGAAAAGGTCAATCGTTCCATAGTATAAATGTCATTAACTATTTCTATCCACTCAAAGGTTTTAGGAGGTTCTGTGCTCAACCATTTTCTGGTTATTGCTTTTCTTTACTACGTTATATGTTTTTGAAAGTTGTTGAAAGGTATCTAAGCCTCTATTGGAGGATATCATACAGTATGAGGTCATGCCGCATTTGTCCAGAGTTTAAATCTGTTTTCAAATTTAGCCGGTGTGAATTCTGTGTCATACGCCACCCAGTGTAATATTTGTGCATTCCTCTCGAAGTTCAGGTCTTTAAATTCTTTATGCCAAATGTTTAAGGGGACTGCAGTCCATTTAGATAATTTGTCTAAATATTTCTTCTGAAGGGATTTTTCCCCAAATATAGATTGAAGAGGTATGTTTGTTTGAGTTTGTTCTATGTCTTTCCGTTGCGCATCATATGTAGGATCACACAGAAAACGTAACTGTGCTGCTTTGTAATAATCTTCTAAGCAGGCTGAAGCCCTTCCTCCTCTGTCCTTGGGCAATTGTAATGTTTGAAATCGAATCCTGGGTCTTTGCTTTCCCCAAATGAAGTTTGAAATCATTCTGTTCCACTCACTGAATTGCTTGGGAGGGACATCAACAGGCAATGACTGAAAAAGGTAGAGCAGCCTGGGTAATATATTCATCTTTATAACGTCTATTCGATTATACGTGTTCATTGGTAATAATGACCAGCGATTTAAATCGGCCTTAATATCCGCTGTTATATGAGTATAGTTATGTTCATAGATGGCAGTTAGATCTGTAGGTATTTGTACTCCCAGGTATTTAATTATGTCACCCTTCCATTTAAAATGACATAATCTGTAAACTTTTTCTTGTGGTTCATAGTAAAAAGTTTGGGTTTTCTGTAAGTTCAATTTGTACCCGGAGTATGAACCAAATACTTAAAGAAGAGATAGTAATTTAGGCAAGCTTTCATTAGGGTTGGTAAGCGTCACAAGAATGTCATCTGCGTACAGACAGGCTTTGTGTTGTGTATCTCCAATCAATATGCCTGTTACGTCATTATCTTCTCCGATTTCCTGTGCTAGTGACTCAATAAAGAGGGCGAAAAGTGTAGGGCTGAGGGGGCATCCCTGACGACATCCCCTCTCAAGAGACGCTGTTTTAGATAAATTCCCATTTATTTTAATTCTGGCTGTGGGAGAGCAATGAAGGTGAAGATTTCAGGCATCCAACTACCTGGCTGTTAAAACCAAATCGTCTAAGAACCAAGTATAAATATTCCCATCGAACAGAATCAAAAGCTTTCTCGATAATAGATTCTCTATCCACTGTTTCTCATATACTCAATGAGGTGGAAGCCCGCCTTACATTGTCCTGGGTCTGCCTGTTTTTTACAAAACCAGTTTGGTCTGTATCTGTCAAATCCTGGATTATATTTTCCTCCATATTTAAAACAGATATGGGTCTGTAAGAACTAGACTTATATTTACCCGTGTTAGGAATTACTAAAATTACTGCTTGTGTCCAGGACGATGGAGTCTCCCCCCCGCGAAGAACATAATTAAAACATTCCTTAAGAACTGGTATTATAATCTCTCTAAAGGTTTAATACCATTCCAATGGGTGTTTATTCTCCAAAGACTTTAAGTTTTCAGTCAAATCCTTGTTTCTCTTTTTCCTTCTTCTTCTGAGCTGACCACATGATAAGTTTACCTCTTATAACAGCTTTTGCAGCGTCCCACAGTGTACTGGGAGACACTGTGCCATTGTCATTATGGGTCATGTATTCTTGAAATTCTCCCTTTTTGTATTTCTGACATTGAGGATCATTCAAAAGATTAGTGTTAAATGTCCACAATGTGTCTTTGGGCTTGCTGTCAAAATGCAGTGTTAAATATACCCCTGCATGATCAGAGATGCCCCTTACCCCAATGTTACATTTGGTAATCCTGTGGTGATCTGAATTAAACATAAAAAAATAATCAATTCTTGAATATACAGAATGAGCATGAGAAAAAAAAAGTAAAGCATCTATCAAGTGGGTGTAGCTCCCTCCACACATGTACCATACCAAATTATTTAAGCAATTTTTTGATGTATACTGCTTCAGGTCTTATTATTTTTTTGTTTTGTTTTGTTTGTCCCTGTCCATGGAGGGATAAAGTTGGATATTCCAGTCTCCCCCACATACCAACACACCTGACACTATATTACACACCAGATATAAGATTAAAAACTTTTTTGATCAGCTGTTTATTATTTCCTGGTGGTCTGTAAACATTCAATAATGTAACTTGTTTGTGGTCAATTAAACCTTTGACCATTAAGTAGTGCCCTTCTTTATCGTTGATCTGTGAGGAGAGCTGGAAGTTTACTTTGTTTGAAATTAGTATCGCTACAGTGCAGTGCGCTATTAGAAGCTTCAATTGACTTAACTATTGAAGATTTTAGTGCATTTTGGCCTTAATGTTAAATTGAGCAGGTCAGTATGCTCATCTGTGCCTGATGGACTTGGGTTTGTCATGTAATTATTTGAGCATGTATTTTCATGCCAAATGCAGTGCCTCTGAGGGTTTCTGGGCATATTTGTCATTTAGGTTAATGTATTTGATTTAATAAAGTTACATTTGAATTACACTTTAAACACTTGAAAAATATCCCTTTAACCCTTGAGGCAGCCTTAAAAAAAACTATACACTTTTTTCCCAAAGGCCAAAACACACTGCAGGCTTCAGAATAATGCAGTGAAGTGACAAACATTTCATAGAGTAGCTGAGCATCTGTCTGTTTCAGACAGATATTTTAATCAGATAACTGTTCAGTACCATCAGGATTTATCATCAAAAAAGTTTTCTATCAGTCGGCACTTCACACACGATCCCCCTCCCTCCCTCCTCTCTGCTGTCCCTCTCTAGATCTTCGTAGCTTTTTTGCTTTGGGAGTGGGGTACCTGGGCTGGAATGAGCGTGGTCCATCTGTCCTTGCAGGACCCTCTCGTAAAAGGACCCCATTACCATGACTACAGAGCATTTGGACCTGAAAGGCTACAGATGACATTTAGCAGGGCTGTACACTTACTTTTTTAGGTGGTAGCACTGGTGCTAGCAAGTTAAAAATTTTAATAGCACAAAGAAAAATTTAGTAGCACACACAGTTGGACAGTTAGTTAACGTGTTTATTGGCTAAATTCGATACTGATCAGAAATTCTAACAATGTTAACCCCCTGGCTTCGTCTTAATTTCCATCCTAATTGGTTGTTAAGGACAAAAATGTCCACCTCCATAAAAACTACATTAAAAAAAAGTACAGATTCATATTTTTTCTACTTTTTTCTGCATAAATCTCTCAAACAACTTCAGTCCTGCCCCCAAAACTAAACATTCAATCATTTTGAGAAGTTTAACCCTTTAAATGCCTGTTTGATTACTCGATATCACTGTTATTATTTATGAAAAAAAGCAAAGAAATTTAGATATTTTCCATACAACAAATGTTGGGTGGCTGGGGCATTTTTTTTTATCAGTCTTGGATATGTCAAGGATTAACCAAAATATTGACTTTGATGCATTATTACTTTTTGTGTAGCATCAGATTTAGACATTAAGGACAATTAACTCCCATTCAAACCACATTTTTTTTATCTCAAAGTTGCTGATTATAATCATGCATTCTGTAATGTTAGGGTTTCATCTTTGAGAAAAATAGTAAAATTAGTCATTTTTACTGTTCAACACTAAAATCTGCCATTTACTCATCATAGGCCTATGCATACAAATCTTGTTATTTCTTAGTGATAAAATACTGCAGTAACACTATTTCCACTTTTTTCCCACGTTTCCACTGAAATTATTTTTAAATCAGCAGCAGATCTTTCAATTCTTATTTATTTTACGTACTTGAACATTCAAATTGAACACTCAAAACAGAACAATATGTTACAAAAAAACTTGACTTGAGGCGAGGTGAGCATCTCTACAGGCGATGTGTCGCTTTGTAATACTGTGTTTATAAACGTTGTCACGTTTAAAGGTTGTACTCCCTGTGATGTATGGTGTATTCCCTGCCGTCAGTTCACCTGCCGCCACACAATATTTACAAAACAGTGCTTTTTTGGTTTGTTTACCCGGAAATGTAGTTCTTTTGTATTCGGATTGAGAAGGGCCGTACACACTTAGAACTACAACTCCCGTGAAGCATTGCTACAACAACTGACGTATAGGACAAGAGACAGCCTATAGCAGGGGTGTCAAACTCAAACACAGAAAGGGCCAAAATTTAAAACACAGTCTAAGTCGCGGGCCAAACAGGATTAACATTTATTAAACTGTCTAAAACTGACTATGTTTTATTCAGAAATATGAATTTGAACAGCCAGACTGCAACAACTTTTTCCTCAATAAAATAAATAAGATTTAATTTTTTTTTTTTTTCAACAATAACAAAAGAAAACGAGAATATTTCAGCTCAGAATATTTCAGCTCACATATCCAGGTGGGAGTTACATTTGAAAATGCTTGCTTTTTGTCTGCACACAAGATATCGCACACTTTAATCATGCAAACCCTCAATGGCACTGCATTTGGCATAAAAATATGCTCATATAATAATATTACAAACCCATCAGCCCATCAGGTACAGATGAACATATTGACCTGCTCAATTTAACATTAAGGCCAAAACGCACTGAGAACTTCAACAGAAAAGTCAACTGTAGCTTCTATGGTGCACTGCAGGCTTCAGATTTAAAATGTAACACCACAGAACCAGCAGTATTTTAGGAAAAGGTTAAACTGCACACTGACACACACTGAGGAGATGAAGAGGAGAGACAGAGTCTGGACTCTTCATCATGACTTACAATAACGCAGCAATTAAGTATTTAAAAGTAGACAGATCAGACTTGGAGTAAAAAAAAATCACGCACCACATAAGTGTACATTAATATTATGATTCATGATCATAAAAAGTTTTTATATCAAGTCGACACATCTGTCCATATTGACTCTCTCTCTCTCTCTCTCTCTCTCTCTCTCTCTCTCTCTCTCTCTCTCTCTCTCTCTCTGCTGTGGTCAGTCTTATTTTTACCTGGTTTCAGGTGGAGCTGCAGTTCATCTCCCTCCTCATATACTTTTGTTTCTTTGCACTGAGTCAGTTGCCTAAACAGACAAACCTGTTTACATTGTCGTTTGACAGAAGCTCGCGTCTTCACGACTGCGAGCTGATTTATTTCTCGAGTTGCGCGGCAGCTGACGCAGTGCATTGTGGGACTTGTAGTATGAGTGGTGGGAGTGCTATTTACCGATGGGCCATTCATAACAGACACGTGAAATTATCTTGCGGGCCGTATGTGGCCTATAGCCTTGTTTTCCCTACTATTTTTTTTTAGACATGATACCAGCGCAACTCCTTCACACTTGTGCGAGTGGACACGTATTTCTCTTCGCACAGAATGATTTTTAGTAGCAAATGCGACAAAAATTGTCGCACTGTACAGCCCTGTTTAGGCTAAAAACATGGTGTAAATGGCATGAGTGGAATTTCATTTTTGGGTGAACTATCACTTTAACACACAGACACTTCTTCAGACCACTGCCTCTGCTCTCCTGCACAGACAGGAGCTCAGTCTCACAACACATTCTAGCTTGAGGGCAAAGATGGAGGGTCAGAGATGCTGAGGTCGAGATATATTCCAAGCACACTGTCTTGGACGAGAGTGATGCAGCGTGGCCTGGTGTGTTTTAGCCTTTAGTGATAATGGCCATAGAATGGTCAGAAAATTTCATAGAATGTAGTCTCCATCAAGACATGGTGTAATTATGAGTGAGTATTAAAGGACAACTTTGGAAATTTTCAACCTTGGCCTTGATTGAGACAGCTCGTTTTGAAATTGGTCCAGTATTGAGGAAGGCAGATGCAGCTGGCAGCTGCGAAATAAGTACAACAGTATACATTGGACAAATGTGTCCCGTACAAGTTCTTGCATTGAAAGTGCTTTTTTTCACCACAGACCCGCTCAGATTGCCAGTTTTATCTCTGTCAACAGCATGCGAAGCGTCTGTCTTACCCTTCACTTGCTCCGGGCTGTGTGTGACAAAATCTCACGGGATCTTTGCTTGTTACTGGAAGAAAACAGAGGAGCCATGACTTGTAAAAGTCAGTTGGTTGTCCCATAGTACAGGTGAGAGTTTACTAGGCCGATTGAAGTGTCATGGCTAAATATTTACCTGATTTGGAGAATGTAGATGAGACCTTTGATTTCAGTGGCTGCCAGTACTTATTTGAGCCCGAGTATACGGATGAGGAGTTTGAGTCTACAAACAAAGAGCGGATGAGGATAGAGAGAGAGGGGCAACGGGCAGATGAGGGTGAAGCAGCTGCTGCATGTCTGTGAATCTGTGAAGACTGGTTGTGCTCCTGTGAATGCTGTGACTCTATGCCCACAGAGGAAGAATGTCTGTGTTGTAACGAGTGGGACCTGTTGCCCAGTATTTATGGTCTTGATGTGTCCAGGGATGATAGAGAAATTACCCAACGCTGTGTAACCACTGTGGTGGGAAAATTATTCACCAAACTGGTCACTGTTGTTCCTCTTAGTTATTTCTCATGTTCTGTCAGGCACTAACTGGTTACTGGTCCTTGAACACACAGCTGTTTTCCCTTTGGAAGAACAACTTCTGATAACACAATCACATCCCGACTCTCCCGATAAGCTGTTCAGGTCCATCCTGACCCAACCTCCTTCTTCCCTAACCCTGTAAGACAGATTTACATTCTTGACTTGATTATCAGTTCCTTTTACACTTTGAGTGTGACTGTGTACTGATCCTTTGCAAAGCTCGATTAAAACACCAGAAAGACAATCTTGGTCATGGGGTCATGGTCTTAATTTTCAGATTTTCACTTTACAATTTGGTGTCAGAAGTGGGATCGCTTGTGTGAGGGTTTCTGGACTCAGGGTCGACGGTGGTAGTGCACACCCTGAGGAGATATTCCCTTCAACCTCAACCTCCCCACAAAGACGGGTGAGAAGGAGGGCCTTAGACCCGATACCAGACTCACTCAGCGCAGCGATTCAACAATTCTGATTGGTGAGAATCTGAAAATTTATTTAATTGATTTTTAGAAAAATAAAAAACGGGGAAAAATCAGGTTACTAAAGATGTCAAGATATAAGAGTTGAGATGGGAAAGAGTCCCGACAGTTTTTAACCAAGGTTTAGTAGAAACCTGGAGGTGCACTGACGAGTCCAACTTAAAAGAGTTTACTAAGACCACAATACTGTATGGGAAAAATTATCACTGGTTAATTGTCGTATTGTGCAAAGTAAGACTCAGTGTTTACTAAATCCACAATAGTGTATGGAAAAATCATTACTGGGTAATAATTATATTGTGTGAAGTAAGACTCCAAAAAGCATGCGTAGAAGAGTAGAGAATTCCTCTGTACTAATTAATTTTGATTATCTTGTGAGAAAAAGAAAAAAAAGGGGTGAGAGAATTTAATAAGAAACAGCAATGCATTGAAATCAATTATATTATTTTGAGCATACTAATATTGATCAGTTCTGATACTTTTGTATTGGATCTTGGAAATAAGTTGAGGACACAACTATCTTCTAATTTTTTGTTGTGTTTTTTGTTTTTGTGTCGTTATTCTTCAGTTTACCAAAAATGGGTATTTGTAACAGCAAAAATCAAACCAAAATAAATAAATAAATAAATAAACAGGATAATGTGGATTTGTCTGCTCCAAACATAAATTACATGAACGTGAACTATGGTGATTCATTTGTGAAACAGATACATTTTTGGGTGACTTAATGTAACTTTTTGAGCACAGAAGCAATTGACTCCATGTCTTTCCCTATTTGTCTCAGAGATCATCCAGCATCATGAAGTGTTTTAATGTGTACTCTTTGATTTTCACTGCACTCTCGACGTTTTACCATTGTGAACAGGAATGAGGAATTTCAAACTGAATTCACCTTTTTGTACCCAAATTTGAGCTGGCTCACTGGGCTTCTCTGAGAAGTCAGAAATTAATCAAGCATAGCATTCAACCACTAAAACATTTTTTTCTGTTCAGGAATGCAAGTAAATAACTATAATTTGACATCTTAATCAAGAAATAATAATGTGCTTTACTATGTTTTCTGTTTTTTTTTGTAAACAGTAAATTTGAAAATTCATGGATAACAATAATAATTACATTTTAGAATTAGAAATATTTCGGTTAAATTCCCTCTACATACTGGTGTATTAACCATTACAGAAACATAAAAAAATGATTTGGGTATTTCCCAATGCTGTTAATTTAGGATACCTGTGGCATAAACCTTACATTCCATCCTTACCAGAACCTGTTTGCCATACATTTAAAATATTTTCACACTGCCACTCTAAAAACAAATCCAGCCCCCACACTGGGGTACATTAGGTTTGAGGAGGCAGAAGATAATCCTCTGAATTATTTTTTATATTTGAATTCAATTTTAATTCAGAGGATGTTCTTGCCCTACTTGATTTTTGTTACTGTGCATTTTTATATATTGATACTGACATTCTAATATCCCATCATATACAATAATAGAAATAGTCATACTGATAACTGCATACTCATATCAATTATATTGTATACAAATATATGACCTTTTTTCTTTAATTTCAGGACGTCAAGTGATGGGCACCGAGCAATGGACCAACCTGAAGTTTCTGGTCCGGCTGAGGAAAAATCTGTCACAAACTGACACAACCCGCTAATCCCTACCCGACTCATAGCTCACACAGCACACTAAGTCCTGTTACTTTTTGACACACCTCCTAAATAACATACACATTAAACAATCTATGAACTTTGATAATCATATATTGTAAAATTGTATATATTGTAAAATCTCCCTGTGTTGTGAGTGTTTCTTTGAAAATACCCCTCTGTTGTGATTGGCTGTCATGAAGAACATCTGTGCTGTGATTAACTGTTGCAAAATCCCCCTTTATTCAGATTGGCTGTTTGAAAATGACCTTGTATTGTGATTGGATGTCATGAAAAACATCTGTGCTGTGATTGGCTATTGTAAAATCACCCTGTATTGTGATTGGCTGTTGTAAAATCCCCCTGTAATGTTTTTGGCTGTTGAGAAGTACCTCTTCATTCTGATTGGTTGCTGGAAAATCCCCTGTATTATGATTGGCTGTTGCAAAATCCCCCTGTATTCTGATTGGCCGTTGCAAAATCCCCCTGCATTCTGATTGGTTGTTTGAAAATGACCCCGTATTGTGATTGGCTGTCGTGAAAAACATCTGTGCTGTGATTGGCTATCGTAAAATCACCCTGTATTGTGACTGGGTGTTGTAAAATCCCACTGTAATGTGATTGGCTGTTGAGAAATACCTCTTTATTCTGATTGGTTGCTGGAAAATTCCCCTGTATTGTGATTGGCTGTTGTAAAATCCCACTGTAATGTGATTGACTGCTGAGAAGTAGCTCTTTATTCTGATTGGTTACTGGAAATTCCCCCTGTATTGTGATTGGCTGTTGGAAAATCCTCCTGTGCTGTGATTGGCTGTTGGAAAATCCCACTGCATTGTGATTGGCTGTTGTAAAATTCCCCTGTATTCTGATTGGCTGTTTGAAAATCACCCTGTTTTGTGATTGGCTGTTGTAAAATCCTCCTGTATTCTGATTGGCTATTGGAAAACCCCCCTGTATTCTGATTGGCTGTTGTAAAATCACTCTGTAATGTGATTGGCTGTTGAGAAATACCTCTTTATTCTGATTGGTTACTGGAAAATCCCCCTGTGTTCTGATTGGCTGTTGGAAAGTCCCTCTGTATTCTGATTGGCTGTTGCAAAATCCCCCTGCATTCTGATTGGCTGTTTGAAAATCCCACTGTAATGTGATTGGTTGTTGTAAAATCCCCCTGCATTGTGATTGGTTGTTGGAAAATCCCACTGCACTGTGATTGGTTGTTGTAAAATCCCCCTGCATTGTGATTGGCTGTTGGAAAATCCCCCTGTATTGTAATTGGCTGTTGGAAAATCCCCCTGTATTGTAACTGGCTGTTGTAAAATGCCCCTATATTCTGATTGGCTGTTGCAAAAAACCCCTGCATTCGGTTGTTTGAAAATGACCCCATATTGTCACTGGCTGTCATGAAAAACATCTGTGCTGTGATTGGATGTTGTAAAATCCCCCTGCATTCTGATTGGCTGTTGGAAAATCACCCTTTGCTGTGATTGGCTGTTGTAAAATCCCACTGCATTGTGATTGGCTGTTGTAAAATTCCCCTGTATTCTGATTGGCTGTTTGAAAATCACCCTTTGTGATTGGCTGTTGTAAAATCCCCCTGTTTTCTGATTGGCTGTTGGAAAATCCCACTGTAATGTGATTGGCTGTTGAGAAATACCTCTTTATTCTGATTGGTTGCTGGAAAATCCCCCTGTATTGTGATTGGCTGTTGTAAAATCTCCCTATATTCTGATTGGCCGTTGCAAAACAACCCTGCATTCTGATTGGTTGTTTGAAAATGACTCTGTATTGTGACTGGCTGTCGTGAAAAACATCTGTGCTGTGATTGGCTGTTGTTAAATCCCCCTGCATTGTGATTGGCTGTTGTAAAACCCCCCTTTATTCTGATTGGCTGTTGTAAAATCCCCCTGTATTCTGATTGGCTATTGGAAAATCCCCCTGTATTCTGATTGGCTGTTGGAAAATCCCACTATAATGTGATTGGCTGTTGAGAATTACCTCTTTATTCTGATTGGTTGCTGGAAAATCCCCCTGTATTGTGACTGGCTGTTGTAAAGTATCCCTATATTCTGATTGGCCGTTGCAAAACAACCCTGCATTCTGATTGGTTGTTTGAAAATGACTCCGTATTGTGACTGGCTGTCATGAAAAACATCTGTGCTGTGATTGGATGTTGTAAAATCTAGACTTGCACCGATTTCAACTTTCTTAGCCGATTCTGATTTCCGATTTTTGAGGGGTCTGATCTACCGATTCCGATTTTGGCCGGTTCCGATTTTCAGTCTTTCTAAGAACTGTGATTGACAGCATTCACAAACATTTTTGCAACTTTTCTTGTAAATATGTTCATAATAAGACACTGACTATTAAATATTCATTTAATACTTTCTCCAAAATCATCCAGATTACAACCAGGCCTTATTATAATTTTATATTAAGATTCTGAATTGGGTGAATGTGATCTCGCGAGATCATCTCGCGGGATTTCGTGGTATGCGATTTCACGTGATCTTTTGTGGAAGCGGATGTAAACAAACCGGAGACTAATGCGGTGCAACAGTTTGAAGTAAAACTTTGCCGTGAGAAAAACAAACACAGAAGTTAAACGACTCTGGATGAGAAAATGTTTGAGGAGAAACATCAACACAGGTTGTTTATTCTTCAGCCAGAACAGGAGGTGAGATTTTAACTGTCCCTCTGTGAACAGCAGTCTGCTGCTAGCTTGCTAGCATTAGCCTGAAGTGCGAGAGCGTTTACGGCTGTTTTGCGACATTGTCAGCTGCTCTGTCTCGTTGTAGACTGTCTGTCTTCTCTTTATCCTGTTCTTGGAATCTGTCGCTGACACCATCTTCAAGCAGACGTGTCAGAGTGTGTAGCTGTTATCAGCGCTGTGTTGACGTCACGGTCAGTTTGTCTGCTGCGCGCATGACGTGACCATCGTGCAGAACATGTGTGTAACAATGACGGGCACAGAACCGGATTTGTGACGCTGACCGGCCGGTCACCGGTCAAGGCCAGTCACGTGAAAACCGGCCCGATTCCGAGCATTGCCGATTAATCGGTGCAAGTCTAGTAAAATCCCCCTGTATTGTAAGTGGCTGTTGGAAAATCCCACTGTAATGTGATTGGCTGTTGAGAAATACCTCTTTATTCTGATTGGTTGCTGGAAAATCCCCCTTTATTGTGATTGGCTGTTGGAAAATCCCACTGTAATGTGATTGGCTGTTGAGAAATACCTCTTTATTCTGATTGGTTGCTGGAAAATCCCCCTGTATTGTGATTGGCTGTTGTAAAATCTCCCTATATTCTGATTGGCTGTCAAAAAAACACATCTGTGCTTTCATTTGTTGTTGGAAAAATTACTTGTATTTCATTGGCTGTTACGTACTGTGACAGGCCTAATGAAAACCCATCCTTTCATGTTCAGTAAGCCCTCTTAACTGTCCGTAACTCAAAAACACTAACTTAAAACTTAAAAAAGAAGACGTTTTTCTGTGTCATACAATATTATTTATGTATAAAGGAAGAGTGCTGAGAAATGTACTCAAAAAAGTGAGGCAGTCAGTTTCAGTAATTTTTTATTTCTTTTTTTATCCTAAAAGAACATTATAATTGCAGAGAAACACATTTGGCCATCTGTAAACCGTGTAGCAACTCAAAGCCTCTGGAAATCTGGTTTAAAATAAAGTATCTATCAACGTCATGTAACTAACAATATCAGGAAAGTGTGCAAAAACTATATCTTTAACTACAATATTTCATATTTGTATTAAAACTAATTTCTAACATTTTTCAGGTGTTTATACAGAACCTAGGTTGTATGAGACACTGACTTACCTGCAGTCGATGGATGTTGACACGCCTCCAATTTTGTAGAAGCAAAGACGCGTACCAGCACAGAAGCGTAGCAATGCACTGTTGAGGAAAGGGTCAGCAACAACATATTACATATTTTAACCACTTACAAAAATTTGTATCAGTTTAAATGTACATTATATTTTGAATATTTTCTCAGCTTCACCTTTCTACCAGGCAGCCTTTTCTCATGGTATACTGCTGTTATATAAGCCAAATATCGCGCTCTCCAAACCAACCATGTATTAAGTAAGTAGTGCTTCTGCTAAGACTCGGGCGGCTTTGGAGATATGATATTTGGCTTGTATAAAGGTGAGATCCTGTTGGAAAGGCTGGCTGACAGGAAGGTAAAGCAGTGAAAATATTTGAAATATTGCATAAAGTTAAATACTTTTTTGTTGGGAAGAACACTTTCAAGTGGTTAAAATATTTTGCTGCTAACCCTGTCTAAAGCAGTATACTGTTTAGCTCATCTACATCGGTACTCCTGCTGCTTCTCCAAACCAGAAGCAGGCAACTAACATCTACTGTGGGCAATACACTGACTATGGATAAGTACCCTATACAAACACACTTCGAATAACAGGAACCATCCTTTTAACAGTTATGAAGGTACTGTGTGGCATACTTCTGACCATTTAGTGTAAACCTAGCAACTATAAAGGCGCATTATGCAGTTTTGGAAAAGAAATTCAAACTCAGAAAAGTAATAATACAAACGCAAATATTGATATATTTTCATAACTGAATAAATAAGGGATCCTAAGAGGGAAATGAGGTCCCTAAAACACTGTCTGAAGCCAGAAAGTTGGGTCCCTGCAAAGAAAAGAAACAATATGAAAATTATGCTCTTTGAGGACAATTTGTTTATTCTGTAATTAATTATTAATTCAGTCAGTCATGTATGTATCCGTGAATATTCTTTTTTGATTCAAAATTCTTTCCCAAAACTACAAGTGTACCTTTAAAAACAAGATCTTTAAAATTGTCACATAACAGCTTATGAACACTACATATCTTTTTTACAATGGTTTAATGCAAATTTATTACATAAACAAGTTCAAATACAATGTGTACTGAAAGCCTGTAGACTACATTAGCAATCTGAACAAGATGAGCTAAACAGTTGTCAACATGGACAACAACATATTCATGTCGCAGACCATGCTGTAACTGAGTGAGCCACTAAAGTTCACTATTCCTTTTCAGAATCCACTAATCTTGTTTAGATCTTGAATTCTAAAATTGTGTCGTCGAGTCATTCGTGAGTCTGCAGCCGTGGTTTGCAGCTCTAATTTGCAGCTCTAAGTGAATTTAAAAGTGTTGGTCAGTCTTTTTGGGATGCATCAACAATCTGGTGAGGTTGATCACCACAGATCCTTATAGGCTGGTAGTGAACCAGGGTCCCAGTGATTCACCCCAAGATCTGGCTGTGGCTCAGAAAGACAATGCACTAATCGCATCCAGTGAAAACAATGGAAACTAAGGTGAGCAAAGAATTTTGATTATGGTTGATTGTCATAAAAATGCTGTATACACAAGTCCGATAGATCTGTTTTCATTCTACTGTTTAGTGCTCTTGATTGCAGAGAAGGTAAGATAACTTTTAAGTGTGCCACTACTGGACTAATGACATTTATTTGATTTGTTTGGGGTGGTGCTGCTACTAACAATTATTTTTAATATTTCATAATTTATTATTTCAGAATTAATGTATTGATTAATCAATCAGTTGGTTGGACTATAAAATGTCAAAAAAAAAGTGTGAAAATCACTTGATCAGCGTTTCTTGAAGCCCAAGATGATGTCCTCAAATGTCTTCTTTTGTCCACAAACTAGATATATTCAGTTTACTGTCACAGAGGACTAAAAAAAACAGAAAATATTCACATTTGAATATATTCACACTAAAAACAGACTATTGAGACTTTTTTTCTTTAAAAAATGACTCAAAGTGATTAATCAATTATCAGAATTATTGGTGATTAATTTGATAGTTGATTAATTATCTATTAACCAATTACATGTTACAGCTCTAGTTTGGGGTGGCTGTCATATATATAATCAACACAGCCCAAGTGGCCAAAAAATACACTTCATAGGTTTCAAAACTTCTCACCTGCAGTTGAAATTTAGCCAGCTAACTGTCTGTCTAACACTGGCACATTTACAGAAATGCTGATTAGGTTATCCCTAGAACTAAATGAAAATGAGGAGTCACGTGGGTACGCTGAGCAGGATGGCAGCACTGTAGGAGGGCTCAGACCACTCGCAACTAATTTAATTGTTTAATCCATATTTATCTGCCTACCTTGAGCTAAATATTGACAGACTTTATCCCAGAAAAGTTCTTAGTACTTTGACTACATTTTTGGCGGTGAGAAATGGCGACAACGTCGAAATATTTTAAGGATATGGGCCACATAGCTACTCGGAACAAGCTAGCTGCTAATGAGGACAAGTCTCCCGACGAAGCTGCAGAACAGAAAATAAGTATGGAAAAAATCTTTGCTGAAATAACCAAACTGAGTACTAAACTGACGGAAGTAGCTGCTGATGTAGTGACCATCAAAGAAACCACCACCGAGCTGAAAAACTCTGTCAGCGGGCTACAGGTAGTGGAGGAGGCGGAGGAGCGAATCTCCCAGCTGGAGGACACGACTGAGGGCCTTGTGACAAACACCGGTACCATGGGGAAAAAGGTGGATATGCTATGGGACCGTGTGCAAATCCTGGAGAATCATTGCAAAAGAAACAACGTAAGATTGGTGGGACTGGCGGAGACATACGAGAGCAGAAATAGTTTACAGTCACCTTTAAAAGTAGGAATTCCTGTAGTTTAGCTGAAAAGTAGGCTACAGGTCTCTGTCTGTCTCCGTGGTCCTGGAGTAACACTCAACACTCTTTGTCTACAGTCTGAGCGAAAGGTCGGTTTGGATCTGGTAACCCAAGAGTTGGAGTCGTCAGAGTCTTCCGAAGGACAAGTTTTAAGTCAACAAATGTTTACCCTGCATCAGCAGTCCATGTCACTTTACTATGTGCTTCTAGGCCTCACCCAGGTGCAATTGCACTCAGGGGGGCCTTGAGGACACCAGTGAAAACACCAGTGGGAATGAAGGGCCTGCAACAGGAACACAAAAGGCATAACGTGTTTCTTTATGATTGAGTTTGAAAATGTTTTAAAATGCTTTTACTCTTTTTTGGGAGAGGGATTTGCCCTCACATGTCATCACATGACCCAAAAATGTCACTTGTTGTTGGACAAACTGCAGTTTTGACGAGCTAGCTTTGTGACCTTCTTCATCCAAATGTTTCAAATGTGTCTTTTTCACACTGAGCTTGAGTAATCATGCACTTCCTGGTGACAGATTTAATGAGCTCAAACTTTGTTTTAAAGTTCGTACCTGATTTTTTGTTTTGTTTTGTGGGAATGATTACACCTGCCTTTAATCAAGTGATAAAGACTAGTGTAATACCGTCAACAGCCACTTTTTTTTTTTTTTTTTTTTAGTGGATATTATGGTTGACAGGGCCTTTAATTAGATTTTGGTGTGATCACAATTAGTTGCATGCCTCTGATTAGACTGACCTACAGTGTATCATTCTTTCACGGGGCGCTCGGCAAAGTGCCCCTGACCTGCAGCTAAGTAGCCAATCCGGTTATGGTTGCTAGGGAAAAATTATTAATAATTGGCCTATCAATGTCACCAAATTTAATGCCGGTGGGGCGCTGGAAATGTAGCCCCAACTGCTACGTAAAATGTGTGAAGGTTTATGATTGCTAGAGCTACGTGAGGAGCCAGTGATAGGTTTTTTTTGTAGTGCGACTCCCAGACTCTGTCCTACAGCGGGAGAAAAAAAACTATGGTGACGAGGAAGAGAGATGATGGCGATGGCGATGGCAGTGACAACTGGAGTTCAAGCACAGCTTCCACCAAATTCGGTGAAATTATTAATGTACCCTTTTGCGAGACGGACGACGGAGGAAAAACTTCTCGTTAAGGAGCTGGGACCCGACAAACCTGAAATGAACATTTCCCAGCAAACCAAGGAGAAAGATAAATTGTACAAACAGAGTTTTTGTCTGAGCTGGTTGAACCGTAAGACGTGGCTGGCAGGTTGTGGAGCAGCCAATGCACTTTTCTGTTTCCCCTGTATCCTCTTCAGAAGTGACAAATGTGATTCAACTTGGACAAAGACTGGACTAACTGACTTAAAGCACCTCTCTGAACGGATCAAGAAGCATGAGAGGTCCAAAATTCACATGGAAAACTGCATAAAGCTAGCTGTACTCGGAAAGATTAGCATAGCAACGCAGCTAGATGATGGGGACCACATTGCTGTAAGAAGGCACAATGAAGAGGTAGATAAAAACCGTAATATTTTATCCAAAATAAATGTAAAATTTTGTGGTGCTTTTGAATTAGCAATGCGGGGACATGATGAAAGGGATTCCTAAGACAACACCGGGATATTCAGAGGTTTAGTCAACTTAATGGCATCCATTGATTGGGACTTGAGGGAGCACCTTGAAAATGCGACCGTATTTAAAGGCACCTCGAAGACACTTCAGAACAAGCTCCTGGACTGTATGCTGGCAGTTCTGAGAGAACAGATCATAGATGAAGTAAAGACAGCTGAGTTTTTAGCAATCCAGGCTGATGAAACTACTGACATTTCCACACACTGTCAGCTAGTCCTGGTACTAAGGTACATTGATGGACGCAACAATATACAGGAGTGGTTCTATGAAATCATCAAGCTACCCAACAGCTATGCGGATTCAATAGCCAGTGCCTTATTGGAGAGGCTGCACAGCATCCTTCCCGAGGGACAAGAAAAAAAGTTAATGGCCCAGGCATATGATGGGGCTGCGGTAATGAGGGGTGCCACTGGAGGAGTGTAGCGAAAGGTACAGGACATCTATGCAAACGCTCACTACATTCACTGTCATGCCCATCAGTTAAAGCTGGTAATGCAGCAGGCAACTTCCCACATCCCTCAGATCATTCACTTTTTTACTGACATGGGGGGATTTGCTTCTTTTTTCTCAAAAGCGAGCAAGAGAACTGCAGTGCTAGATGAGATGGTGGCGCACCGACTTCCAAGTACATCGTCAACACGTTGGAACTTCAACAGTGGTGCAGTCAACACAGTCTATGACAACAAGAATGATCTGGTGAAGTGTTTTCAGACCATCTGGAACAGTGAAGCGTTTGATAGCCCTACGAAAAGAGAGGCTGGAGGCTATGTGAGAATGCTGGAAGATGAAGCTTTGTGTTTTTTCCTAGCCTTGTTCCATAAGATCATGCCACATGTGGACATGCTGTATAATCAGCTCCAGAAGAGGAACATCGATGCTGTCTACATCGCAGGAATCACCCAGACATTCATGAATCGCATGCAGGCTATCAGGTATGTTAAATGCATTATTATGTAGCCTAGCCTAATTGTTAATTCTCTGCATAAATTATGTGTAGCCTTAAATGCTTATATGTCATCTTATTCAAATAATTAATGTGAAATTTAGATGAAATATAATTGCTAGTAATATAACAACCTTGGGTTTGGTTAATATATCCCTAATCGGTTTTCACAACTGATTCATAAAACTTATGTATTGGATCAGGGAAGCTGTTCCTAATCTGGCTGAGGATGAGGAGTACAGGGGACCTGTTCAGGAGCCACCCACAAAGAAACGGAGAACATTGGGAGAAGACACACAGCACCATTTGGCACTGGAGGTCAGCACTTGCTTACACACACAGAGACACAGAGAAACACAGGGCCCTATCTTGAGCTCGTGCCTTAAGGTCGTGTCTTGTGCTGATCGAAAGCGTAAGTGGAAGGCGGGAGGTGCAATGGATTTAATTTATCCAAGGTGTGTCCAAATCCAACCTTGTTGTCTTGTGCCAGGGGCGGGAGTGATATTTTGCCCTGCCCCGCCCTTTGCGCCACCAGCGCAAAGCGGGATAGACCTATCAGACGTGCCCAAGTGCCCTCGTTAATTCACAGGCGAGTTTAGGCCGAACATGCAATAAACCAATCAGAAAGTCAGCTCTCATCACCTTTGAGAGGCAGGTGCGCCAGCAGCGCAAGCGGAGGCAGCATGACGGCGGATTTACCAGGAAGAAACAAAGAGAAAAGATTTTTAAAGTGAGGAGACAGATCTCCTGGTAAGAGAAGTGAAAACGCGATATATGGAGATAGCAGGACGTCTCCAAAACAGCTTCATGCCGAAATAGTTTACTTTACAGTAACGCCTGCAAGAAACTTTACAACAAATGAACTGCAAATGTCATGCAGATATGTAACTGGTTATATTTTAACCTGGACCACGTTAAAAGTATGTTATATTTCATAATTAATTGTTATAATCAGCATCATTATTAACTTTGCTGGCTGAGGATCGGGGGAGAGAGATGGTGCAGTAGAGAGGGGAGGTGAACCGATCCAGTCTAGCTGCAAAGCTTCCTGGTTCCACTGGCCCACCTGAGCCAGGTGAAGGCACAGATACGCGGCTGTCTGTGCTCCTTCTTCTTCTCCTCTCCCACCTAATCATCATCTCCTCCTCCCATCCTCCCTCCTCTGACCCGCTGTGAAATAATCAGAGAGAGTTTCCTAAGTTTGAAGTGCACAAAATTACGCAGATATATCCAACTAGCTATGATAGAAGCACACATAACATTTTCTCTCAGGTTGGGCCGGACTTGTGCGGTCAAATATAGTGTCTTGTATATTTTCTATGTTATAGATCATAATTGTTTAAACATTGTTTTTCTGGATCATAACAAACACGCAGACATATACACTACAGCTGCTCCACCTGTCATGCTGACTCATCTGATAAAGACTATCAGACAGCTGTGATCCTGTTTGCAGGTCTGCTGAGATTTATTGGGCTTTATAATTATAATAAAAGTACTGTTGTACTTATTAGTGTGATTAACTTCAAAGACACACATGCGAGTGCACGACTTTTAAACATAAATGAAAGGTGTTTGGTGATTGTGGAGATGAGGGTGCGCACCTCAGCCAAGGGCAAGACACACACATACCTGCACTATTAACTTCAATATTCACACTTTATTGCTGGTGGATATGTTCAAAGGACACTTCACTAATCGGCACTCCTGTGGAGAATAAAGACTAATGTAAATTAAGGTGTTTGGTGATTGTGGAGCCATTGCGCCACCAGCGCAAGTGATTTTGCTATCTTACGCCAGCGCAAGTGCCATTTTTGCCATGTGGGTAAGATAGCAAACGCGCTTGCGCTGGGTCTGTGCCGCTGTGGGTGTGAGGTCTAAACATGAAGGCGTGGCCCCGCGTGTTTGCTATCTTATGCTGAGCACATTGGAGTAAAACGCGCTTGCGCTTTAGACCAGCCAAAACCTGGTCGAAGCGCAAAGTCTGTGGTTTTTCAGCACAAGATAGCACCTGGCGGGCTTGGCCGAAACACACACACGTCTTCACAATCACAAAACACCTTCATTTATGATCATTCTCTTCCTCCCACTTGAGTGTCGATTAGTTAAGTGTTATTCAAACATATTTTCTATCAGCAATAAAAAGTAAATATTGAAGTTAAAAGCTTTCACGTGTGTCTCACGCTTGACTGAAGTGTACACGTCTCTACAATCACAGAACACTTTTCTTCTTTTAAGATGAACTCACTAATGAGGAAAAGAATTATAATTATAAAGCCTAAAGATTGTCTTTATCGGATGAGTCAGCATGACAGCTGGAGCAGCTGTAGTGTGTGTCTGCCTGTTTGTTATGATCCAGAAAAACAATGATTGAACAATTATGATCTATAACATACAAAATATACAGACACTATATTTGACCATAGGAGTCCGGCCCAACCTGAGAGAAAAAAGTTATGTGTGCTTCTGTCATAGCTGGTTGGATAGATCCGTGCGTAATTTTGCACACTCCAAACTTCAGAACAGAACAACTTGTTTCGCAGCGGGACAGAGGAGGGAGGATGAGAGGAGGAGATGAGGATTAGGTGGGAGAGGAGAAGAAGGAGGAGCACAGACCACCGCTTAACTGCTCCTCCACCTGGCTCAGGTGTGCCAGGTGGAACCGGGACGATTCGCGGCCTCTGGATCTGTTCGCCTCCCCTCTCTACTACACCATCTCTCTCCCCGCTCCTCAGCCAGTAAAATTAATAATGATGATGATGCTAATAATTAATTATAAATTACAACACAGTTTCAAGGTGCTTCAGGTTAAAACATAACAAGTTACATATCTGCATGACATTTGCAGTTCATATTTATTGTATTATTGTATATAAACTATTTCGGCGTGAAGCTGTTTTGGAGACGTCCTGCTGTCTCCATATATTGCGTGCTCTTGCGCATTCTCTTCTGGAACCAGGAGATCTGTCTCCTTGCTTTGAAAATCTTTTCTCTTTGTTTCCTCTTGGTAAATCTGCCGTCATGCTGCCTCCGCTTGCGCTGCTGGCGCACCTGCCTCTTGAAAGGTGATGAGAGCTGACTTTCTGATTGGTTTATTGCAAGTTCGGCCTAAACTCCCCTGTGAATTAATGAGGGCACTTGGGCACGTCTGATAGGTCTATCCTGCTTTGCACTGGTGGCGCAAAGGGCGGGGCAGGGCGAAATATCACTTCCACCCCTGGCACAAGACAGCAAAGTTGGATTTTGACACACCTTGAATAAATTAAATCCATTGCGCCTCCCGCCTTCCACTTACGCTTTTGATCAGCACAAGACACGACCCTAAGGCACGAGCACGTTTTACCCTGAGCACAAGATAGCAAACGTGCCCAGCCACGCCTTCCTTTTGCCTTCATGTTTAGACCTCACACCCACAGCGGCACAGACCCAGCGCAAGCGCGTTTGCTATCTTATGCACATAGCAAAAATGGCACTTGCGCCAGGCTAAGATAGGGCCCACAGAGACACACAGAGGAACAGACACACAGAGACACAGAGGAACAGAGAGAAACAAAGACATCATCAAAAAAATCTAATGAAGATGCTCACCACTTGATATAGTAGTCCAGACTCAAATGTTTATTGTCATATGATATCTATGATAATTACAGTTAACCATTTTGGTTTATTACACAATATAGGCTAGCTATTCAGAACATTGATTGTAGTGAGATGTGAAGACCTAATTCTTTAACTTTTTTATAATTGTATGTCATCACATAGGTATGTGACACCGTCATGAGCCATGCCAAGGAGAGGTTTTCTTTCACCAAGCACCTCATCAGTGCCACTGTCTTGCAAGGAGACTTGTTCCAACAACACAGCAGAAAGTTCCCAGATTCAGCACCGGAAACCACGGTGGAAGCCTATCCCTCATTGGACAAGGCCAGACTTAAAACAGAACTGTCCCTGATCTACGAGAATGAGGAGTTCCGGAGTTGCAAAGGTGCACTGGTTCTCTATCAGGTTTTGATGGAAAACGACCTTGGAGAAACATTCACTGAAACTGTAAGTCTTCTCAACATCATCATCACAACACCAATGACAACATCAGAGTCTGAGTGGTGCTTTTCTACATTAAAGAGGATAAAAACTTTCCTTAGAAACACTATGTCACAAGATCGGCTCAACGCTCTGGCTATGCTCTGACCCAAGATTGTACTATATCTCTTTTGAGATGGTGAAACTTGCCCTACATTGGACTGGACAATGCAAGTTAGACTGGCCCATTACAGAAAAATCTTTATCCTTTCCCTTTACACCCATAGAGCTCCTCTCTCAAAATTCAGGTAGAATCTCTAACCCTATTATGTTGCATTCCAAGGAAGTTTGGATGAAGATACACAAAATGATTAAATTATCTCATTCTAAACAGCCATATTCGTCTTTGTGGCAAAATCCTGCAATCTGTATTAGTAAAACACTGGTCTACTGAAAGAGTTGGCACAACCATGGGATATGTACGCTGGATAATTTGTATGATGGTAAAGTGTTTATGTCTTATATTGATGTATTGAGTAAATATAACCTAAATGGAAAGGAACATTTTTGGAAATATGTTCAGACAAGGCACTGTGTGATGTCACTAGACTGGCAAACTGAAGACAACCATATTTTAGAGTATTTGGTTTTGCCATCACACCATCACAGAGCCTCGATATTTTACAGAAGAATGAACTCTACACTCAGTACTGATCTAAACAATTTGAAGGTTTTATGGGAAAATGACTTTGGGGTTGTTCTTGGGAATGAGGAATGGAGGGAAATAATCTCACAATGTGGGAAATTTTTAAGGGAATGTAAAGGCAAATGTACACAATATAAGATTGTACAAAGATATTATTGGACTCCTGTGAGACTGAATAGATTAGGCCTCATGAACAACTCATTGTGCTGGAAGCGTCAAAATGATAACGGTACTCTGATACATTGTTTGTGGGAATGTCCAATTATCAAGCACTTCTGGATGGTTGTCATACGTATTCTAAGTGATTGGTTAGAAAGACTTGTGCCACTTTGTCCTACACTGTGTTTACTGGGTGACAAAGGACAGATAGATAATATATCAAAAGGAAAATTCTCTGTTATCATGGTTGGGGTCTCAGTGGCAGCTAAGATTATTCTTAAAGGGGACCTATTATGCTTTTTCCTCTTTTCTGACCTATAAATGTTGTCACAATGTTGGATACTTGTGTTAAACGATTCCAAAGCGTCAAATAATGAGGTTCATGCATTTGGAAGCGAGCCCCGCAAGCTGTTTTGGATGGCTCTGCATGCTCTGTTTTACTGTCTTTTTTTAACGGTGTAGTAACATTGACGTCGTGCCAGACTTACTTATATGGTCATACCCCAGCATGTGCTCTAGGCCTGCCCGCTCCCCCGCTCTGCTTCGTAAATTATATCGCTGCTCTGAGTGGTGAACTATTAAGTGAGATTAATGTGTTAGCGAGCTATGTTGAGTCTAAAGCCAGGATTTTCAGTGTCACGAATGTGGCTCTCTTTTAACCTGGTAACCATGGTAACTACTAAACTCATAACCTGGTCGCAAGCAGGTTATGTTCAGAGTTTCAAATTAAATCGTCTGTAAAACGCGCTATTCTTTAACAAATTTTTGTCCTTAGCTTTTAAACTGAGGGAGGACGTTAACATTGAAAAATTACTGAGCTGTATGCTCGTAATATCACCGAACGAATCCATATAATGTAAAAATGTAACAGCAGCACAAACTGTCTGCATCGCGCTGTCATGATGGTAACCTCCGTTTGGTGATGCAGAGTCATTTTTCCCGTTTGCTCCAGATCATATTAACACTTTGAATTGACATCGTATATAATCCACACACTAAAATAATGATGAAGCAACTACAGACACTTTGAATACTTTTTACTGTTATCTGTTTTGTCTCTGTGATTTTGCAGCTCAGATTACTGATTAGAAAATTCATCATCATTTATCACAGCCAATCTTAAATCAGTTACACTCATTTTACGTTGGTTTGGTCATAAACTTCAGTGATGTCCACGTCTCTGTCATCATAGGACAGTGTCAGACAGACTTAATCATGTTTAAATCTGCTGTATGGAGTTTTATTGTTTAATGTGCGGTTTTCGTGTTAGAATAAACGGCAGCATTAAGACCACATTTAGTCCATCAGTTATTTTCTGACATCATTCATCTTCTCCTGCTTTATTTGCAGCAACAATGTTGCTTTTGCCGTAATGTATTTTGTATATTTTCCACAGCTCATAATTATAACAACTTGATGATTTTGACTTAAGTAAGGCTCGCGATCGCTTCATTTCATGTGGAAGAAGAGTCAAATGACACAACAAACGCCCCTTTTATATGAACGTGCTGAACGAGTCTGAAGACGAAAGCCTGGATTAACAAAGTGAGTTGATAACCACCATCATGATACCCGTTATCTCTGATTGCAGTTTTAGGCTTTGTCAGGCAGAGAATGCCTGGCTGGGTTGAGCTTCCTTCGTAGCACAGCCCCCATGCTGTCTACAATGATTTCAGTGTTAGTACGTTGAGCAATGGCTTCCCAAAAATGATTGTTTGGGTGTGAGGGAAAGTTAACTTTGTTTAGCTTTCCTAAAGAGGCGAGCACCAGGCAGAAGTGGATAGAGTTGCTTTTTCCCGGCCAGCAATGGAAAAATACCTCCGTGTTTGTCTGTCTATGGCACTTCCCAGGGGACTGTTTTGTCAACATGGGCCAATATGAAGCTGGGTTAGTCGGTAGCCGAGCTCGGCAGCGCTTGTCAGCCCTTCGGAAGTCCTCGGGAGTGTGACCAATCACAGCAGAGTGGGCTCAGCGGGAGGCGTACATGGAGGAGGGCCGGGGGGTGGAGTAAAGTACACAGACCGTTTTCGCGGGATGCAGAAAATACAAGGAAGAGATGCAGCGAGAGACACAGCGTCCTGAGATCTACAAAGCTTTCTGTGCGGGCGATCGTGTGTAGCTGCTCTATAGGAGTCCAAAATCAAATACAAAGGCCCGAAATTGAGTATAATAGGTCCCCTTTAAACACTGGAAAACTCTGAAAGCCTTACCGTTTAAAGAATGGGTAAATATGATGATAAAGACTGCTTCATATGAATGTATGTTTTATAAGTTGAATAATAGAGATGGTACCACAGCGCCAGAATGGGAACCATTTTGGTCCTACATTACTTTTACTGTCAGTCAGCAGGACGACAGCTGATTTCCTTCCCTCTGATATTTATTTTATTTTATTTATTTATTTTTTTTTTTCTTTCTAAGAACTTCCACACCTTGTAATATCATTGATACTTTCATTTATGTTTATGTATAAGAGCCCTGTTCTTTAATGTTAAAGAGCACTGTACGATTGTCATTTACCAAGTAAAAACTCAAATAAAAACCTGAATTATATATAAAAAAAAGAAAGAAATGAAAATATGAATGAATTAATAAAGAATGGGCCTGGTTTTTCTTAACTGAAACTTACCACATGATACACAGGAAGGCCAAGGAGAACAGCAGTACACCTTGTGTTTGATGTCATGAAGTTCCTAAGAGGATAAAAATAGTGTAAATTCTGTGACAAATTTATTCATCAAGCCCAATGCCAAACCGTTCCAACCAACTGGCCACTACAGCATCAGAAAAAAGGTCCACACGTCTTGTGCTGATTTATCTGGTGCAATCAGAGACAGAGCATGGACATGCAAAAACGTGGACTATGCAGTGGAGCAATTGTGGAATTAAAGTTCATTTGAACCATCAAATTAAACATTCCAAAAATTTAACCTGTGAAATGCATAATCACCTGCTGGTCGTGCACTTGAATATATCAGCCATAGCACCTGAAATCTTGTTTTTGTCTAGTTTTGGAAGCCCTTTGTCTGAATAAGATCATCAGTTGAGGGGTGTGGCAATCAAACTCGGTGTTCAAGGGCAGGTTCTTGTGACCATTAGAACGCTGCATACATACATCTACATTTCAGAAAAGAAGAAGTACATTAAGTTCTAGGTTTGTGAATCACTAAGATAAATTATTGTTTTATTTAAAAAAGAATAATAAAATCAGAACAGGATTAGAACAGCATTTTCTTATTATGGCTAAATGGTTGTAAAGCAGTATTAGTAATGATTGCAACATAAAAGTCACTACATAAACCCAATATCTCATTGCAAAGAAATCTATAAAGTCAAATAAATAAATTCACAGTAAAACCAATGATTTCAAGATTAATTAAATTAGATAAAACTATGCATAATGTGACATACATTACTGACAAAGGAAAAACAGGTGAGAGAGATTAACCATATTACCTCAGACTGCATATGAAGAGTGGGCCAGAGGTCCCTGAGCTGTTTCACAGAAAGTTGATTCTGCATGTTTGAGTCACTGGAGTGTGAAGATGTGGAGTTGTCTTGGTTTCTTGGGCTTCTTGTTTCAGCTCAAGGCATCAACCCAAAGTATCCGTATTTGATGACCAAGGAATGAGACTTAACAGGGGCACTGCCAGAAATCTTGGCCCCCCTCAAAGATTACATAGATAATACTATTAAAATAATATTGATAGCAAAAGGGCACCCTGTTAGGCCCGGGCCCTTAGAATCGTCCTAACTCCCCCATCCCCCCCCCCCCCCCCCCCCCCGGCGGTGCCCCTGAGACTTAACAATCAAATGTCTTCCTCCAGAATTACTTACTGCTCCTTGAAAACTGGGACTCGTCGGACTCCTGATCATCATCAAAATCATGGTACTGGTGTCACAGTTCGGTACACAGCATGTGAATGATGAATACAACAAATACATCTGTTTTTCTGACCGACTCAGTCACACTATTGTCATTCTGTCAAGTGAAGTAACACTCCAATCCAGCGGGTGGCATTAAATCACCAAAATGCTGTTTGCCAACTGCCATTTAAAACAAAGAACAGCCAAAGAAGACGGTGCAGCAAAACAAGGACACTGGATGCTTTTCATTCTGTAAATTCATCTCCTCCACTTGCTCCCTCTCCTCACATCTTTGCTCCACCCAGCGAGGTCATGACAGAGATGTGAGGACAGAGAAGACAGAGCTGTGAGATGAAAAATCCTTGGTTCCTTTTTTGGCATTAGTCTGAAGCGGCGTCAGTTACTGATGACGAGCTGATGACGAGCTGATAACAGCTGTATCAGCGGTCAAACTGACTGGTACGAATGTTCACAGAAACAAATCTAAGAAAGATTTCGATACCTAACAGCATTCAGTTAGATCTGTAAATTGAAATGGCTGATTATTGGTAGTATTCTTTCTGATGCTGATTTCAGTCATCATTTAATATTCCTTTTTCCATCTTCTAATTAATATAGGCAACTGATCAGTGTTATTTGTTTACTTAGGCTATTTATTGGCTTGCATTATGGTCATCTGCACAATAATACACACACCACACTTTCTACTTGCTTGTGTCATTATTCACAACATGCAGGTGCAAGTGCTGCAGAAACTTCTGTCAGTCCCTTTGTGGGTCTTGATGACGCAGGATGAAAATTGCCAAAACTGCCCAATTAAGGGATACACCAGCGTATCCTCGGTCTGAGCACCTCCCAGTAAATTGCACTACTCTCTGCTCAAAGTAAATGAAAAGAAACTAAACTTTGGATTTTTGATGTCGTTGTTGTTGCTTTGTCTGCATTTTACTGTGACACGCCTAGTTTTCATACTGAACATTATTCAGCTCTTGCAGTGAGTAAGGTGAACGAAAATTCAGAGTTGCTTAATGATCATTCATCTGACCCTTAACTCAGAAGCGGTTGTTATCTTTGGCAGCCATGGCTGCTAAAATGTTGGTTGCTGTAAGATAGTTATTTTCTAATAAATAATCAATCCATCAGTTGTACCATTCTTTAAAGTGATAGTTCACCCAAAAATGAAATTTCATTCAATATCTATTGACCAATTTGCTGATGTGAGGATGAGTGAAGATCTCCAGTTCACAAAACACTCCTGGGGTTTCAGTGGAAAACAGCCGAATCCATTGAAGTGACCGGTGACCAGTTTTGAAATTAAATAAATAAATAAAATAAAACACAACAAAACACAAAAAATGTCTCCATACTGCTTGTGTGGTGTAATCCAAGTGTCCATAAGCTGCAACATTAAAATCTGACCCAAAAGGATGCCATTTACGCCGTGTTTTTACCCTAAATGTCAACTGTAGCTTCTCAGACCAGAGCCACATGTACACCTGAAACATAAGTTGGACCTTTCTCAATCTGGAAAGGATTTTGTACACTACACCACCAGGTTTCTGTTGCTCTCGCTCTGTAGTCCATGGCTGCAGCAACAAAATGATGTTCCTCCTCTATGTCGAAGGCCTTGTACATTTTCTTCTTTGTTGAAAGTTTGTGAAGTCAACTGTATGCATAACAAGTCACTATTTCTGAGCAGATCTCTCTCTGTTGTCTGAGTCACTTCCAGGTAGCATGTAAACACAGATGTGAAGGTATTGCAAGATCTCATATATCTCGTGTCGTGCAGCTTAGGCGAGAGCTTATGTACCCACTTCAGGCGTGTGCATGTAGCTCTGTTGTGAGAGGTTACAGCTGAGATTTAGGCTAAAAACATGATTTAAAGGGTGTCTTTTTAGGTCAAATTTTAATGTCCCATCTTACAGACACTTGGATTACACCACACAAGCAGTATGAAGACATCTTGTGGTTTTTGTTCTTTTTTTTTTACATTTTAAAATTTTCACTTCAGTTGTACTGGATTTGGCTGCAAGGCTGTTTTCTGCTGAAACCCGGGAGTGTTTTGTGAACTGGAGGTCCTCACCCATCATCACATCAGCACAGGGGTGAGTAGATTGATTGAGTGAATTTTCATTTTTGGCTGAACTATCACTTTTTAATAGAGTATGTGCTTATAGAACTGTCCAGAGCAAAGATGAACTATTATAGCCAAAACAATCTTGAGAAGTGAATGGAAGCACTGAGCTCAACAAAGCATATAACAAGTTGAAGGGAGGAAGAAGAGAGGTCAGAAAAATTCTTAGTATGAAAACTTGTATCAGTGGCGTACCATGATGGTTAGAACTGGGACTTCAGTTTAGCCAAAACTTTGCTAGACACACCAAAAAAAAAAGGATTTTGGTGGAATAAAAGGCAGGCAGCAGTTACCTTGATAACTGTATTAAAATTTGTATTAAACAGTAGATGACTACCATTTACTCTGTTACTATTGTTTGGTTAAGTTATAATGAAGTTTGTGTTTGATATTAAGAGCTGTAATAATCAATAAGGGTCATTGATCTCCAGTTCTATTATTTCTGTCTACCAACACAGCTCTGTCTGCTGTGCTGTGCTGTTGGAAGAAGTTTTAATAAAGAAGATTCAAGTGTCTGAAAATTGTTTTCTAACAGACTCGGAGACGAGGGCAATTTCAGTCCCTGAAATGCAGATCCTCCACAACACCATGGAAGTCTGCCTTAAAAAAGTCAGCACTATCAAGTCAGCCACCTAGCGACAGCATTGGTCTCCACTGCTTAGTCATCAGCAAGAAGGCACTGACCTTCAAGAAGGCCTAAGGGGATGATTTTGGTCCCACTCACTGTAAATCAAAATGTCATTGGTCAATTCACTTGTCACTGTTCTAAACAAACACACAGGCTGCAACCTTCATCCATCACATCAGGAAAAACAAAATAATCTTGGTAGAAAAAAATGAAGTGAGCAAATTTAGTTTTCCATCCACATGTTGATGGACTAGTAAAATGTGTCAAATATATCCCTACCTGGGAAGGTGGGCGAAATAGGCTATTTCCAAGTAAGTAGAAAAAAAAATATCTCCTCCAAACAAATCCAAATTTCCAGAGCTGTCTTATTTACACACAGGGTCATTTTGGTGAGCAAGGTAGTTGCAGTAGTGTCGAAAATCGAAAATCCTCTATGAAGACGGTCTACTTTATGCAGCTTGTGTGCCCAGCATTTTTTATCACTCTTTAAAAAACTGCTGCTTACACAACAATTTCTTGTTTGTTAAAAGTGCATTCATCCATATTAGTCAATTATCACAAAGAATCATCACCAACACGTTTTAACCTTCTTTTAATCATTTGTTCTGATTTTCTAGATGGAAAATTCAGATCTCACGCTCAACATCATCAACCCAGGTTCCAGCAACAGCAGGCAGCTGTTCAGTCTGTGGTAAATTCACTGTACAGTACCTACCCAGCACCAAACAGCAGAAAATCTGGTCCAGACCTGAACAGAAATAAAGTGAATATTGATCTTTGTCAGGTGGACACAAATCTGACTTCAAATGAATGCTTAAGTTTCTCTGTAAATGGGCAACTGTTTGCTCATGTTCACCACTTACAGCTTCACTTACAACTTTATAAAGTGGTGATAGGCCAATGTTCTGTTAAAGCTGTAAAGCCTGTTTTCCTTTCCCCTAAAGTGGTCAAAAAATCAATAATTCAATAACATAACAACATCTAAAGAGATCACTTGTGACAGAGCTTCGTCAGAAGTTTCCCCCTGCTTGCAGTCATTGCACTCATTCAGCATAAATATCTCTGTTAATATTCAATTAAAAGTTCTCACTTTTTTTTTTTTTTTTTTTTTTAAATTTAGGCTTTATATTTAATAGTTCCTGCAACTGCCAATTCACCTGTCTTTGATTTCAGAGCCAACAGTAGACATCATCCATCTAACTGGAGACAGCAATGGGCATGTGCAGTTTGGTCAAGACGCACACAGTCTACCAAAAGATCAAGCATATCCCCAATCACTTCAACTTCCTGTCAAGCAGAGTCCATTGTGAGACCAGACAGAGATCTCACAGGCACAGAGATCTGGTCACACCATTCTGCACCTTCAGCACTGGATGTTCCATGAACAGACACTTTACCCACGACATTCTAGTTTGACTTTTTTTTGGGGGGGGGGGGGCTTTTAGCCTTTATTGGACAGGACACCTGTTGCCATTCACAGTAGTTATTTTTAAGGACTTGTCCCACAATGATACCATTCAGAAATAACACTGAAATTACTTTCTGATGACCCTCTGCTTCAGATTGGTATTTGCAAAGTGTTATATCATGACAGAATTTAAGTACAAGCAATTGGTGACTCTAAGTTTTCTGTAGGTGTGAGTGTGTGTCTGTCTCTATGTTGTCTGTGGTGTACCCCACCTCTCGCCCAATGTCAGCTGGGATAGGCTCCAGCCCCCATGACCCTTCCAGAATAAACGGTTACAGAAAATGAATGAATAATCATATCATATGAGTTGTCAGACATTTGAGAAAATACTCATCAGATCATATGTTTATATTTGTTGTATATGGATGTAGCATGGATGAAGTCTCATTTTGTTGCCCAACCCTGTTTTGATGAATGATAAAAAAAAAAAAACAAAAAAAAAAAACTGACATTGATATATTATGGCATCGCACTGAAAATAATTAAAATGCAATTTTTGTCATGACAAAGAGACAGAAAAGGCAGGGGAAGACAAATTTCCTCTTGGGACAAGAAACCGAAGTAGGAACTATGAAGTCCTACTTTTGAATTAGAAAATCCTTAATATTAAACTTCTTTACTTCTTTTTTTCTTTCTTCATAGAGATACCGTTTTCTCTTTTTATTTAAGTAAATTTGCGTATTTTAAAATACTGAGCAGGGTCTTTAGACTGACAGTATTTGTTGTTTGATCTTCTAGCTGCCTTGTGTTATATTCATAAATTGTAGCGTTCCCATTTCCAGGGCCCTCTGAATGTAGCATACCGGGTTGACGACAACAGGCAGTAATTAAATCAGGGGACTGACCTACCAACCAGAAACTCGAGGTGGAAAACTCCGCACAATAAAGTGAAGTAAGTTTAAAATTAGTTAAATGATAAATAAGTCTTTGTGCTGGTGATTGGTATATTGTTAGCTAGCTAACATTAATGTAGAGTCATGTCAGCTAGTAACAGTTTGCTATTTGAAGAGAAATTATTTTGACAGTTCAAGGGCAACTGTGGCATTTTAGGCTGGATGGTAGCTAACGTTAGCTAATTTAACCATAACACTAACCCTGCTTAGTAGTTCTCATTATAAATTGTGCTGAGGCTCAACGCCACGTTCCTCTTTTCACACATTATTTCACCCTGTTTGTCAGTGAATCTCAAAGTCTAAAGTTGAGGCGCAGGGAGGGTAAGTGTCCGTGATACCCAGTTAACACCCAGAAATTATGGACAAGGGCATGCCTGATATTAGTGTATGTGGATCCGAAGTGAAGAAAGTGAGGGGACGGAGGTACCGGTGTTACAATTCTCAATTCGAGTAAGGGAGTAATAATGTTGATTTAATGACTCACTGGATGAAAATGCGTTTTGCAAAAGACTCGGGCTGGTATCAAAACATCCTTGTTTCCTTCTCTTCCTCGTCATGCTACCACTGCTTGCGCTGGTGCCGCACCTGCTTTTAATTTCTGATTAGTTTATTGCATGATTGGCTTAAAAAAGTTAAAAGTTAAAGTACTTATCTCATCATATAAATATAGTGCAATGCTGCACAAATATTTTTATTCCTTTGTGAAGGCATAAAAAACAATAACATACCATTTTTCACTTTTATTTCATTTATTATTGTGCAGGAACAAATTGAAAATGAAGTAATAAAATCAGTTCAAATTAAACAGCCCTGACTCACTTAACTCTGCTTTACAGTTAATTCCTGTTCTGTATCACATAAAAGACAAGCTCACATGACAAAACAGAGGCAACAAAATATACATTCAAATTACTATACTATACTATACGATACTATACTTTTCTGTATCAATTCAAAGATTTCATGACGTCATCACAAAGTACAGTGGGTTTGTCCTTTGCCACAACTCGTTACATTCGTGCCAAATTCGTGTCAGTGGGACTAAAGCATCAAGTTATTTCTCTGTGGTTTTTGAATTTTTTTTTTTGTTTTGTTTAATCCCAGAGGAATTATACAAGTGCTCACCCTATATTATGTTTTTGCCACACAATGTTTTGTGTCACCATGTTTTTGACTATAACACTCACTGTGCATACTTATGTTCCAGGAGTTTGCTGCTGCGTGTAAAATGCAGAGTGGCAAGTGTGTTATCACCATTAAGGTAAGCTGCTTCCATGTGATATAGCTTAAGTATGAGTATAAAAATACTGGTTCTTTCTGTCATTTTTTTTTTTTTTTTGAAGTCATTTTTAGGAGAAGTCACTTTGGCCTATGATGAATTCAAATTTATTGGGGCTTTCTGGCCAAATTGTAGGGCACAAAAGTGCACAAACAGTAGGTGATAATTAGACTATTATTAGAATGAGAAGATAAAACAGGCTTAGCTGATAATAAGACAGATAAGCTACTGTAAACCATTAATCAAACCAATAAATAAATGCAGTATATCAGACAACCTAAAAGCTCATTTAATATCTCTTTATTATAAAATATAATTTCTTTTAAATTGTGTTCTGTACTTTCAGCAGTGAGTGACAGGTCAACACACGCAAAGGACAACCATTTATTGCATACTGCAGTTAGAACCTGACTATAATTAGCTGGCAATTAACCTGATCAGCTACAAAGTAATTGATACACAAATTATTAAACCATTAACCAACCAGTATCTAACAGTCAATGTCAAACAACTGTATGCTTAGAATTGTATAAATTGCGATGTCCATGGCCAATTCCATTCTATTTAAAGTCTGACCTTTGCAAATTCTGCTTTTCTGTCTTTGTAAGACCGACAGTATATAGAAATGTTTATGTAACTATGGAAAATTAAATTGTACATTCACACATACATTCATAATAAAACACTGGCTATGAAATAACTTTTACATTTTCTCCAAAAGTGCTCTGGGTCACTCTTAGCCTTAGTCTTATTAAGTTAATGTACCAGAGGAAGCACAATCTCCTGTGAAGTCATGGGTAGGCAGATGTAAACAAAACAGAGGCTGACTTGGTGCAACAGTTTGCTGTAGTACTGCTTAGCAGTGAGGAAAAAACAAAAGAAGAGACCTAAACAAGTCTGGATGATGTGTGGGGAGACATGAGGGGTATACTACGAAGCAAGCTCAACACAGCCAGGCTTTCTTTGCATGATCTGGATCGACAAAGCCTTAAACCGCAATCAGAGATAATGGGTATCACGATGGTGGTTATGAACTCACTTTGTTAATCCAGGCTTTCGGCTTCAGACTCAGTGCCCGCTCACATAAAAGGGGCGTTTGTTGCATCATTTGACTCTTCTTCCACCTGAAATGAAGCGATCGCAAGCCACTTAAGTCAAAATGATCAAGTTGTTATAATTATGAGCTGTGGAAATAGACTTGCACCGATTAATCGGCAATGCTCGGAATCGGGCCGGTTTTCACGTGACTGGCCTTGACCGGTGACCGGCCGGTCAGCGTCACAAATCCGGTTCTGTGCCCGTCATTGTCACACACATGTTCTGCACGATGGTCACGTCATACGCGCAGCAGACAAACTGACCGTGACGTCAACACAGCGCTGATAACAGCTACACACTCAGACACGTCTGCTTGAAGCTGGTGTCAGAGACAGATTCCAAGAACAGGATAAAGAGAAGACAGTCTACAACGAGACAGAGCAGCTGACAATGTCGCAAAACAGCTGTAAACTCTCTCGCACTTCAGGCTAATGCTAGCAAGCTAACAGCAGACTGCTGTTCACAGAGGGACAGTTAAAATCTCACCTCCTGTTCTGGCTGAAGAATAAACAACCTGTGTTGATGTGTCTCCTCAAACATTTTCTCATCCAGACACGTTTAACTTCTGTGTTTGTTTTTCTCACGGCAAAGTTTTACTTCAAACTGTTGCACCGCGTTAGTCTCTGGTTTGTTTACATCCGTTTCCACAGGAGATCACGTGAAATCGCGTCCCGCGAAATCCCGCGAGATGATCTCGCGAGATCACGTTCACCCAATTCATAATCTTAATATAAAATTATAATAAGGCCTGGTTGTAATCTGGATGATTTTGGAGAAAGTATTAAATGAATATTTAATAGTCAGTGTCTTATTATGAACATATTTACAAGAAAAGTTGCAAAAATGTTTGTGAATGCTGTCAATTACAGTTCTTAGAAAGACTGAAAATCGGAACCGGCCAAAATCGGAATCGGTAGTTCAGACCCCTCAAAAATCGGAAATCGGAATCGGCTAAGAAAGTTGAAATCGGTGCAAGTCTAGTGGAAAATATACAAAATACATTACGGCAAAAAGCAACATTGTTGCTGCAAATAAAGCAGGAGAAGAAGTATGCTGTCAGAAAATTACTGATCGACTAAATGCGGTCTTAATGCTGCTGTTTATTCTTACATGAAAACTGCACATTAAACAATAAAACTCCATATAGCAGATTTAAACATGATGAAGTCTGTCTGACACTGTCCTATGATGACAGAGACGTGGAGATCACTTAAGTTTTTGACCAAACCAACGTAAAATGAGTGTAACTGATTTAAGATTGTCTGTGATAAATGATGATGAATTTTCTAATCAGTAATCTGAGCTGCAATATCACCAAGACAAAACAGATAATAGTAAAAAGTATTCAAAGTGTCTGTAGTTGTTTCATCATTATTTTAGTATGTGGATTATATGTCATGTCAATTTAAAGTGTTAATATGATCTGGAGCAAACGGGAAAAATGACTCTGCATCACCAAACGGAGGTTACCATCATGACAGCGCGATGTATACCATTTGTGCTGCTTCGTTCGGTGATATTATGAACATACAGCTCAACAACTTTTCATTTTTATTGTCTTTCCTCAGTTTAAAAGCTATATCGCTTTGTTAGGACAATTATAAGTGAAAGAGCAGTGCTTTTTACAGACGATTTAATCTGAAACTCTGAACATAACCTACTCCTGACCAGGTTATGAGTTTAGTATAAGTTACCATGGTGATCTAGCCAGGTTAAAAGAGAGCCACTTTCGTGACACTGAAAATCCTGGCTTTAGACTCAACATAGCTCGCTAACCCATTAATCTCGCTTCGTAGTACACCCCTCACGAATGTGGCTCTCTTTTAACCTGGATAGATCACCATGGTAACTTATGCTAAGCTCATAACCTGGTCGGGAACAGGTTATGTTCAGAGTTTATGAGTAAATCGTCTGTAAAAAGTGCCTTTCTTTAACTATCTATTGTCCTAACAAGGTTGTTTATGAGCGATATAGCTTTTAAACTGAGGGAGGAGGTTAACAATGAAAAACTGCTTAGCTGTATGTTTGTAATATCACCGAACAAATTCATCTAATGTAAAAATGTAACAGCAGCACAAACGGTATACATCGCGCTGTCATGATGGTAACCTCCGTTTGGTGATGCAGAGTCATTTTTCCCGTTTGCTCCAGATCATATTAACACTTTAAATTGACATCGTATATAATCCACACAGTAAAATAATGATGAAGCAACTACAGATACTTTGAATACTTTTTACTGTTATCTGTTTTGTCTTGGTGATATTGCAGCTCAGATCACTGATTAGAAAATTCATCATCATTTATCACAGACAATCTTAAATCAGTTGCACTCATTTTACGTTGGTTTGGTCAGAAACTTAAGTGATCTCCACGTCTCTGTCATCATAGGACAGTGTCAGACAGACTTCATCATGTTTAAATCTGCTGTATGGAGTTTTATTGTTTAATGTGCAGTTTTCATGTTAGAATAAACGGCAGCATTAAAACCACATTTAGTCCATCAGTAATTTTCTAACAGCATACTTCTTCTCCTGCTTTATTTGCAGCAACAATGTTGCTTTTTGCCATAATGTATTTGTATGTTTTCCACAGCTCATAATTATAACAACTTGATGATTTTGACTTAAGTGGCTCGCGATCGCTTCATTTCATGTGGAAGAAGAGTCAAATGACGCAACAAACGCCCCTTTTATGTGAGCGCACACAGAGTCTGAAGACGAAAGCCTGGATTAACAAAGTGAGTTGATAACCACCATTGTGATACCTGTTATCTCTGATTGAGGTTTTAGGCTTTGTCGATCCAGATCATGCAAAGAAAGCCTGGCTGTGTTGAGCTTGCTTCGTAGTATACCCCCCTGGTCAGCACAGATTGTTTATTCTTAAGTCAGAACAGGAAATGAGTTTTTAACTGCCACTGTGTGAACAGTAATTTGCTGCCAGCTACACAGCAAAATCTATATACTCAGATTAACACTGTTGGAATTGATTTCAACACTTTTGAAATGTCTATATGGGTCCACACCACAGATAGTTAATTTTATTGTTTTGGAGAGTTGGTACCTTAACACTAATTTAGTGTAATAATTGACTCTTTTTGAGTTAAAATTCAACACTTTTTAACACTAACCATTGTTAGTTTTTCTAACTCTCGTATGCAGTGTTGATATTAATTCTCTCAAGGGTTACCACTAACACTGTAAGATGTTGGTTAATATAGCTTTTCTTAATTACTAAAAATGAACTTGAAAAGAACAATTTTCTGTTTTTATTAGGGAGGTCATTCACAGTCCAGGTTTGCAAGACATTCAGTACATGAAGACAGTACATAAATCACATTTACATAAGTACATAATAGTAAAGACATAACTCAAATTATGGCATTAAACTTAGTCAAAATAAGCTTGTCTATTTTTCTCCCTTACATTTTAGTGTCAGCAACTATAAACATTTGAACAAACAATGTCACACACATTCATTTATCTATGAAAGTCTGCTCCTCATAGTTCATTGAAAATGGCAATTTCCTTTAAAGTAGGTCAGGTCTCTGTGAATTAATGTATCCAATCCATTTTGACCACAATGTCCTAAATTTTTCTCTTTGCATTTTTATAGAAAAGGTTAGTCTCTCCATTGTGTAGATTTCCTGAATAATTTTTAACCAGTCCTCTAATGTTGGAGCATCTGGTTGTAACCACTTCCTCGTCACAGCTTTTTTGCCTCCAATAAGTAATATTCTCATTAAATATTTGTCTGTTTTAGTTTGAAGATTCAGTGTTACAGTGCCCATATACATTGTCAAAGCATCAAATGGAATAGTGATCTGAATTACTGTTTCCAAACATTTATGAATTTCCCTCCAATAGAATGTAATTTTGGGGCAATCCCAAAATAAATGATAATGGTTACCTACATCTGTTCCACATAGCCCCCAACAATTCATTCCAACACCTTGATATCTCTTCTGGGCAGGAGTAATGAAAATCTCATGATATTTTTCCATCCAAATTGCCTCCAACAGTGTGATGATGTAGTTATCCACTGTGATTTGCATATATCCCCCCACTCATCTTCAGATATGACCATTCCTCCCTCTCTTTCTCATTGAGTTTTTACATGTTGGGTGGTTGTCTTTGAGGAGTCCTGAAAGCTTTTATATAGAGCTGCACAATATATCGTTTGAGCATCGTCATTGCAATGTATGTGTGCGCAATAGTCACATTGCGATGTAGGAGGCAAATGAACTAAACGTGTCCTTTTAATTTCAAGGGTACCTGACACACACTGCGTGCAGCGATCCACCAATCACAATCTTTCTTAATCAGTTTGCCAAAACAGACCACGCCCCCGTATATGGAGTGAGTCACAAGATCAGTGCAGGTTAATTGTCCACAAGATGGCAGCAGTGCAGCATAACATAAAGTGCTATTCAAGTTATCTGGTGAAAATTCCTGTATTTTTTCATATCGCAATATATATCGCAGGGTTAAAAAAAAAATTTGCAATGTCAGTTTTTTCCAATATCGTGCAGCCCTACTTTTATATAATCTGGATATTATTTTGCATCCATTTCCTGATTTGTAAATTGACACAAAAATATTCAATATATCATTGTCTACTTTCTCCAAGCCCTCAGCTATAATTCCATTCACTCTGTCTCACTTGTAGATATCTGAAAAAATCCTGATCCTCCAATCCATAATCTTTTTTAAGTGTCTCAAAGCTTTTCAGTGTTTTGTTATGGATACATCAGCAATATGATGTTAGCCCTTTACCCATCCATATTTTAAATCTGGTATCCGTCTCGTTTGGGATGAAGTCAGTATCATATGCGCACCATCTTAATTTCTCCACACCCTTCAGGTTATATTTTTTAACTACCCTCTGCCAGGTGTTAAGAGCCACTTGTATCCAAGGATTGTTTTTATCTGTAAAGGTGTCCATCAATCTACTGTCGACAATCATAGCTTGTGTTGATGATCCAATAGATTTCCCAACTTCTATTTCCTTCCACCTTGCTCTGAACTGTGAATTACAAAGACACACCAAGGGCCTTAAGTGAGCTGCATAATAGTAGTCTTTTAAGTCTGGTAATGCTAGACCTCCATTCTCTTTAGATAATTGCATTACTTTGTATTTTACTCTTGGTTTTTTACCCATCCAGATGTACCAGGAAATTAATTTGTCCCATTCAATGAATTGCTGTTTAGTTATATTTATTGGCAGGGATTGGAAAAGGTATAACAGGCGAGGCAAAATAACCATCTTGACTCCTGGAGGATAAACTGAGGAATGGTAGGTGATTCCGCCTAAAAATATCACATTTAATTTTAGACTTTATAGGGATGTAATTGGCTTCAAATAATTTTGTGATATCCTGAGTAAGATTAACCCCTAAATACTTCATTGACTTCTTATCGCACTTCAAATCATACTTTTCTAGGAGGTGATTTGGTGGATCATAGTTGAGATTCAAAATTTGGGTTTTTTGGATATTTAGTTTATATCCTGACAACTGACCAAATCTCTTCAAAGATGACATCAAAGTTGGTAGTGATACTAGAGGCTGGGTTAAAAAGATCAATACGTCATCCGCAAATAACGATAATTTATGTTCCCCTCCCGCTATATGCATACCCCTGATTTCTTCATTTTGTCTAATATACTGGCTGAGAGGCTCTAATAAAGAGAGCAAAGAGGAGAGGGGAACAGGGGCAGCCCTGCCTGCAGGAACGTTCCAGTGTAAATGATTTTGAGATGCTGCCATTGATTTTAACTCTTGCTGTGGGATTATTGTATATTGCTTGGAGAGTTCAAATAAAGGTTTTGTGGAAGCCAAACTTCTCCAAAACTTTATACAGGAAGGTCCATCTGACTGAATCGAATGCCTTCTCTGCGTCTAATCCTATAAGCATTGCTTCCATCTTATTTTGATGAATATGCCACATAATGTGCAGTGTTCTCCTTAGGCTATCATTAGTTTGTCTCTGATGGATAAATCCTGTCTGGTCCAGGTGGATAAGGGATGATAGGATTTTTTTCTCTTCTTCTAGCTAATATTGAGATGTAAATTTTATAGTCCACGTTTAATACTGAAATGGGTTGATATTGTTTACAATCTAATTTATCTTTACCATCTTTTGGTATTGTTGAGATTACCGCTTCCCTCGATGAAGGGGGGATCTCTCCCTTTTTGAGTGCCCAATTGCAAGTCTGTCGCAAGCTTGGAGTTACCTGTTCGCTAAAAGTTTTATACCATTCAGTCGTAAAGCCATCCGAGCCTGGGCTTTTATGCGGTTTAAGTCTTGTTATTGCTGCCTTAACTTCTTTATCAGTAATTTCAGTAACCGGTGCTTTATTTTGTTCCTGTGTAACTAGAGGTAGATTCAGAAGTTTAAGGAAAATATTTATTTAATTTTTCCATCTAGTCTTGGTTGTGAATATAATTCTTTATAGTACTCCTCAAACCTACTTTGAATCTCCTCCATTTTATACTGTATTTTCTTTGTTTTAGGACATTTGTTTATAGACATTATTTATTAATAGTATTGTCTGCCTGCTGTTTCCTTAATTTGTATGCCAGTAGTTTCATAGCTTTACTTCCTGCCTCATAATAAGCCTGTTTCAGAAATATCCTTTTTTTTTTTTATTTCGTCAGAATATATCTCATCTATCTCATTTTGCAGTTTCTTAATTGCTACTGCCTTATCTGATTCTGCTCTACTCTTATGGTTTTTTTTGTAATTCCTTAAGTTTACTGTACAAATTGTTGAGCCTCTCTTGTTTGAGTTTCTTTAGTGATGAGGAACGGGAAATTATTTTCCCCCTTAATACTGCTTTATATGTATCCCACACAATAGGTGGGGACACCTCTCCATTACTGTTTTCTTTGAAATAGGTTTCTATTTCCTTTTCCATTTCTTCTTTTACCTGGGGGTTATTTAATATGTTTGAATTTGATTTCCACAGTGTGGATTTTGGATTATTACTGATGTTAATTATAGAGATGCACCAATTGCAATTTTCTTAGCCGATTCCGATCTCCGGTTTTTATAAGGGTCTGACCTGCCGATTCCGATTTTGACCGATTCCGATTTTCAGTCTTTCTAAGAACTGGAATTGACAGCATTCACAAACATTTTTGCAACTTTTCTTGTAAAAATTAAATTAGATGTTCATAATATGACACTGACTATTAAATATTCATTAACCCTCATATTGTCTTCCCATTTACTACACACCTTTTATCCTCCTGGGTCAAAATTGACCCGGTCTGGTTTGACTGCTTATAAAGCATGTAGTATAAAATGATCATCAAATTCTGTGTTGCACCTTTTTAGTTAACTTGTTTCCAACACATCAACATATATTTTACACTTTTGTTTTGTAATATATGGTATAATGGATGTAATTTATATAAAATTATGCTCAATTTTTGAGTAAAAAAAAAGCAGAAATATTGAACTATTTTGAATATAGTTATGATCTGAGGTACATAAGTTGATGTATTATCACAGACTGGTACATGTCAAAGTTTAGTCAGGATACTGTTTTGAAACAATGTAAAAAAAATGTAATGGCAGCAAATAGTCACACCTGTTGTCTTCCCAGTTCAAAATTGACCCGGTGTGGTTTGACTGTTTATAAAGCATAAAGTATAAAATAATCAAACAATTCTGTGTTCCATATTTTTAGCCAACTTCAGTCTAACTCATTACCACAAATTTTAGACTTATTTGTTTTACACTTATTCTTTTTATTATACTTTACTATACTTTTAATTTATGGCCAATATACCTCATTTACCTGAAATTATACCATGTTTTCAAGAAAAAAAAAAAGAAGTTATTTTGGATAATTACTCACTGGTATATGTCAAACATTAGCCAGGATATTCCCAGGTCAAAACCGACTGATACAAATAACAAAAAAATGTGATTTACAAAGTATAACATTTATTTCCAAAACTATTTTGAAATTCATATAAACACAGAACAGTGTGTGTGTGTCAGTCAGTGTGTGTCAGTCAGTGTGTGTCAGTCAGTGTGTGTGTGTGTGTGTGTGTGTGTGTGTGTGTGTGTGTGTGTGTGTCAGTCAGTTGGTGTGTGTGTGTGACAGAACAGTGTGTGTGTGTCAGTCAGTGGGTGTGTGTGTGTGTGTGTGTGTGTGTGTGTGTGTGTGTGTGTGTGTGTGTGTTTATTGTACTGGAAACCACAATAGTATGACCCATTATACCACAAATTGTGGCCGGGTCAAATTTGAGCCGGGAAGACCACAGATGCTATAAATTTTAATAAAACACACAATGAATATAGTCATAATTAATTTTACTTGCAAAGAGCATAGTATGGAACCATCCATGTCATTGTCAAGCAATTATAAGGAAGAATGCCATAGAGTCTGGATGAGAAAATGTTTGAGGAGACACATCAACACAGGTTGTTTATTCTTCAGCCAGAACAGGAGGTGAGATTTTAACTGTCCCTCTGTGAACAGCAGTCTGCTGCTGGCTAACATTAGCCTGAAGAGCTACATAGTTTACGGCTGTTTTGCGACATTGTCAGCTGCTCTGTCTCATTGTAGACTTTCTGTCTTCTCTTTATCTTGTTCTTGGAATCTGTCGCTGACACCAGCTTCAAGCAGACATGTATCAGAGTGTGTAGCTGTTATCAGCGCTGCATTGACATCATGGTCAGTTTGTCTGCTGCGCGCATGATGTGACCATCGTGCAGAACACGTGTGTGACAATGACGGGCACAGAATCGGATATGTGACGCTGACCGGCCGGTCACTGGTCAGGGCCGGTCACACGGTCGATCGGTTCATCTCTAGTTAATTATAAATCTATCGGTGAATGATCTGACATATCAATAGTTCCAATATCACATGATTGTATTTTTGGCCCAAACCTACTGCTACATAGCCTTTCTCTACAATGTTGAACACAAATTGAAGAATTGCCATTACTTCTTAAGCGAATATTAAGAAATGGTAAAATAAAGCAGTGACCTAAACGTATAAACAGCATCACAGGAGAGAAACTAAACGTTAATCAACAGTCATTCATTTAGAGGTTAGAAAGTACTGAGAGCCTAAGGTGATAGTTTACCCACAAATTAAATTTCTCTCGATATCTACTCATCCCTGTGCTGATGTGAGGATGGGTGAAGATCTCCAGTTCACAAAACACTGGAGCTTCAGTGGAAAACAGCGTTGCGGCCAATTGTAGTGAATGGTGACCAGTTTTAAGACGTAAAAAAGAACACAAAAAAACCCACAAAATGTCTCCATACTCTTTGTGTGGTATAACCCAAGTGTCCGTGAGCTGAGACATTAAAATTTGACCCAAAAAGACGCCATATTTTTAGACTAAATGTCAACTGTAACCTCTCAGACCGGAGTTGCTTGCACACGCCTGAAGTGGGTACACAAGCTCTTGCCCAAGCGGTGCAACACGAGATATACAAGGTCTTGCGATACTTTCACACCTGTGTTTACATGCTACCTGGAAGCAACTCAGACAGAGCGAGATCTTCTCAGAAATAGTGACTTGTTATGCGTATAGTTGACTTTGCAAACTCTCAACCAAGAAGAAAATGTTCAAGGACTGATATAGAAGAGGAACATCATTTCTTTGCTGCAGCTACACCACTTGGGCGAGAGCTTGTGTACCTGCTTCAGGCATGTGCACACAGATCCGGTCTGAGAGGCTACAGATGACATTTAGGCTAAAGACATGGTGTAAATGGCATGAGTGAAATTTCATTTTTGGGTGAACTATCACAGATAGCAGATGCAGCTGGCAGCTGCGAAATAAGTACAACAGTATACATTGGACAGATGCGTCCTGTTGCATTGAAAGTAGGGGTGTGCGATATGACGATATTAGATCGTGAAGGATTAGAACGTGTAGACGATCTGCCAAAGTGAGGAGATCGTATGGATCGTTCAGGGGTTCCTAACAGGAGGACCCACACGCCGTCTTATACGGACCCGGACCTATAACCAATAAACTATTAAGAGATTTTAAATTTTGACGGGACGCTTCTATTTTAACTGGCGCAACTTTTCTAGTCTTTCCGGCGCTGGTTTATCTGATCAGGAAACACACAGACCAACTGCAGAGAAGCTGCGTGTGGAGGAGACTGTTGTTAATGACGGAGTTTATTACAACAGTCGAAACTAACGTGATGATTAATGACATCGACATCAACCAGATGCTCTTATAAAATTAAACAATTGTCTATACGTAAAACAGGAGAGTCTGTGTTTCTCTGTGAGAAACATTCAGACCTTCTCACAGCAGAGTGAACAGGTGAGGGAGGAGAGGAGGGCAGACTGATCACTAATCAATCGCGGATGCCGCCGTCCTCTCGGACTGATTAAAAAAATAAAAATGCCAAAATTGGTGACAAACCAAACCTGGATGTCCACACAAATAAAGTCTTTGTGTGAAACACTGCAGAGTTTAACACCGTGCTGTTTAAAGACAGTCTGCTGTCATTAGTTTGCCAGAGACAAAGAGAGGGTCGTGTCTAGAAGGGAACCCTAGACCTGCGAAAGATCGCGCGAGTTTGATTATTTTAGTAGAAATAACGAACACAAATCTCGCGAGATTTGTGCAAATAAAGAGTTACCTTCTAGACACGAGCGAAAAAGGTGCGCGGCTCCAAAAATAGAAAATCATGTCATGGTGCCAATGTTTTTAATGTGGCGGGCCGCCATAAATAAAACTATTCACTGATCCACAGAGAGTCACTGAAACACTTATCACTGACCTGCTGTGATGAAAAAAATACTCAGATTCTTTACTTAGGTATTTTTACATTGTGGTATTAGTGTTTTTACTTAATTACAATTTAAAAACCTTGCATGTTATTGTTTCCTTTTTTGAAAAATCAACATTTTTATTGCTGTTGTTGTACTTTAATGGTATTCTTGTTGGTATTTTTTGATTACTAAATACAGACCTGCAAACTCATAAGAGGAGAAAAAGGTGGCATGTAAACCAGTCCCCTGTTGGGGGTCTGGGAGCGTCTGTCCTGCTCCAGAAGAAAAATGTTGTGATTTTAATATGTTAACAAAACATTCTGGTGACTGTTTCAGTTAAAAGAGTTAGTAACATCTTTTGTTTGTGGTTTTTGCAGACATTACTACCTTTACTTTTACCTTTGTGCTTGAAAAAAAAGTAGAAAGTAAAGTAAAAACAGTAAATGTAAGTCTAAATACATAGCATAATACATAATATAAATACATGTAAGATCGTGATAAAATCGAAATCGTGATTTTCTAATAAAAAAATCGTGATATAATATTTTTGCCATATCGCCCACCCCTAATTGAAAGTGCTTTTTTCACCACAGACCCGCTCAGATTGCCTGTTTTATCTCTGTCAACAGCATGCGGAGCGTCTGTCTTACCCTTCAATTGCTCCGGGCTGTGTGTGACAAAATCTCACGGGATCTTTGCTTGTTACTGGAAAAAAACAGAGGAGCCATGACTTGTAAAAGTCAGTTGGTTGTCCCATAGTACAGGTGAGAGTTTACTAGGCCGATTGAAGTGTCATGGCTAAATATTTACCTGATTTGGAGAATGTAGATGAGATCTTTGATTTCAGTGGCTGCCAGTATTTATTTGAGCCCGAGTATACGGATGAGGAGTTTGAGTTCCTACAAACAAAGAGCGGATGAGGATAGAGAGAAAGGGGCAACGGGCAGACGAGGATGAAGCAGCTGCTGCATGTCTGTGAATCTGTGAAGACTGATTGTGCTCCTTGAATGCTGTGACTCTATGCCCACAGAGGAAGAATGTCTGTGTTGTAACGAGTGGGACCTGTTGCCCAGTATTTATGGTCTTGATGTGTCCAGGGATGATAGAGAAACTACCCAACGCTGTGTAACCACTGTGGTGGGAAAATTATTCACCAAACTGGTCACTGTTGTTCCTCTTAGTTATTTCTCATGTTCTGTCAGGCACTAACTGGTTACTGGTCCTTGAACACACAGCTGTTTTCCCTTTGGAAGAACAACTTCTGATAACACAATCACACCCCGACTCTCCCGATAAGCAGTTCAGGTCCATCCTGACCCAACCTCCTTCATCTCCTAACCCTGTAAGACAGATTTACATTCTTGACTTGATTATCAGTTCCTTTTACACTTTGAGTGTGACTGTGTACTGATCCTTTGCAAAGCTCGATTAAAACACCAGAAAGACAATCTTGGTCATGGGGTCTGTCTTAATTTTCAGATTTTCCACCACACCACCTTACAGGATTTCCGCCCTCTGACCAGCAGGGCAGTGCTAGATACCTTCTTTCATGTGCCCAAAATAAATTGGAGGAGGCAACCAAAACCACACGGACCAAATGGTCAACTATCCATTGAGTAAGTATAAATAATATGCCTTCATGCATGTAATATCTGTACCTAGAATTGTTTGACAGATGCACCTTTTCTGTTGCATGCATTAGTTTGCCCTCAGACATTTCTAAATCATCTTAACCCTTTCCTTTCATCCAGCCAGGACAGACTTGCAGCCTATCATGTGGTGCTGGAGTGGGCTGTCAGAGGAGAACGTCTTGTTTGTGGTAACAGAAGAGTGCTGCCAAGCTGGATCATCACTGCTATCAGAAGCAAGTACCTGTCCCCCACTGGCACTTACAGCAGGTTCAAGGAGGCACATGTTCAGAACACATCTACCGATGAATGACTTTTCAATAATTGTACTCTTGACTGCACTGCTGAGCAGTCTACAAACTGTTCCAGTCTTTAGAGACACTAGCAGATCCTGCATAAATCTTGCACACTGTAAGTATTTACAGTACAAAATCATCCACTCCAAATATGCAGGGGTGGACAGTAAGAAAGTACATTTACTTGAGTACTGTACTTTACTTGAGTATTTGTTTTTCTGGAAACAAATATTGTACTCTTGTATGATTGTACCACATTTCTAGAAAGGTTGTCATTACTTTGAAGTCAGCTGTTGTTGTTTCTTCTTTTCTAAAATGCGACTGGCCCCATGCTGTGTTCCTCACAGAAGGAAACCAAGTACAGTACCCACTCTTAACTGGGATTGATGCAAAAGCAGAAATGCGTCATCCAGGCACTCTGTAACAAGCCCTAGCAAGCACTCCCTCTTTCATTCCAACAAAACTCAGTAATGATGACGGCAGGAGAAAGACAAAATTAAATCTCAAGATGTTGTTAGAATTAGAAAAAGAGAAATAAGAGACAGGAATTGTCATTTAGAAGATGTACAGCAGGATGTACAGCATTGGTAATACCACCCCAATTAGTCCTGCCAGGGTATTAACAACTTTTGCCCAGAAATCTAGAATCCCTGGACATTTTCATACAACATATATAAAGGAGCCAACAGTTCTGTGGGAACAGAAAGAACAGTATGGGTCAGGGGCTAGTCCTATTTGATGCCTAATTCTCGGTTTAAAGGGGAACTATTATGCTTTTCCTCTTTTTTGACCTATAAATGTTGTCACAATGTCGGATACTCGTGTTAAACGATTCCAAAGCGTCAAATAATGAGGTTCATGCATTTGGAAGTGAGCCCTGCAAGCTGTTTTGGATGGCTCTGCATGCTGTGTTTTACTGTCTTTTTTAACGGTGTAGTAACATTGATGTTAATGCGTGCCAGACTTACTTATATGGTCATACCCAGGCATATGCTCTAGGCCTGCCCGCTCCCCCGCTCTGCTTCGGAAGTTACATCGCTGTGCGCTGCTCTGCTGTCTACAACGATTTCACAGTGTTAGCACGTTGAGCAATGGCTCCCAGAAAATGTTTGTTCGGGTGTGAGGGAAAGTTACCTTTGTTTAGCTTTCCTAAAGAGGCAAGCACCAGGCAGAAGTGGATAGAGTTGCTTTTTCCCGGCCAGCAAAAGAAAAATACCTCTGTGTTTGTCTGTCTACGGTACGTCACAGGGGACTGTTTTGTCAACATGGGCCAGTACGAAGCTGGATTAGCCGGTAGCCGGGCTCGGCAGCGCTCGCCAGCCCTTCGGAAGTCCTCGGGAGTGCGACCAATCACAATGGAGTGGGCTCGGCGGGAGGCGTACATGGAGCAGGGCCGGGGGGGTGGAGTAAATTACACAGACCGTTTTCGCGGTACGTAGAAAATACAAGGAAGAGATGCAGCAAGAGGCACAGCGTCCTGAAGATCTACAAAGCTTTCTGTGCGGGCGATCGTGTGTAGCTGCTCTATAGGAGTCCAGAAATCAAATACAAAGGCCCGAAAATGAATATAATAGGTCCCCTTTAAGGTATGCTCTACGACAAAATTTCAAATGTATATATACTGATGGTTTGGGTTTTAGGAGGCATCAGCAACGTTATTCCAAATTACAACCCATTTCAGTTCTTGTTCCACCTCAGCTATGTCTCTCCCCCAAGCCAAGCAAGTTTAATTTGTCATATATATAAGCCACTATTCATCTGGAGCACACTGTATCCAACTTAAAATAGGATGTTCTTGTAAGGCTGATTCCCACTGAACTTTATAGGCTTAACAAACTGACCCTAAAAGAGAATGTTTGTCAATATTGTATGGAACTTAAGGATTGTGCTTGCCCCATTAATATCTTGTTGTAATACCTTTATCTTCCCAGGCTTTGTTAGTAAAAGGTTTCCCCTGTTGCAGATTCAACTTATTACTAAAAAATGACAAAGCGAGACTCTTGATTCAAATTAGACGTTCTTTAGTGAATAAAAAAAAAGGAAACATACATTTAGCGTGCGCTACACGAGAGGCACAGCATGGCTGCCTAGCAACAACAACAATGATGTCATCACGTCGCGTCCACACTTTTTCCTAGAGCATCCTGGGTACTGAAGTCCATTACATCTAAGTCTAAATCAAATTAACTGAAAAAATGCAGTCCCTTATTAAACTACATTCTAACTGTTTATGAATATTAACAGTAACTTATATTTTAACTTATTAATCCTTACAAATAATATATTCCCTCAAAATAAATTCTCAACATCCCCCTAGATAAAAGGTCACCATTATTCCATAGCGGGGATGATTTACACCAAACACTTTTAACTTTGAGGAATTTTTCTGCCGCTTTAAACACTTGTAGCATATGAGTTAAAATCGGATGTATTCTCTTCTTGGACTGGCAGTAGTGATCTTGGGACACTGCAGACCCAATGGTCTGCAAGATGCAGTGTCTGGACAGGAATGTTAGCATCAATTTGTAGCACAATTAGCCACAACTTCAGCATCTTTTTTTTTTTTTGTTGTTGTTTTTTGTTTTGTTTTTAATCGATATAGTGAAACTCTCAACTGCACTCAGGGACAACCAACTCCACTCTGACCGGCTCTTAGTCATGGTTCCTTTGTTTTCTTCTGGCAACACACTAAGATCCCATGAGATTTTGTCACACACAGCCTGGAGCAAGTGAAGGTTAAGAGATGTGCTTTGCATGCTGTTAACAGAGTTTACACTGGTGATCTGAGCTGGTCTGTGGTGGAAAAAAAGCACTTTCAATGCATGAACTTTTACAGGAGGCATTTACCCCCATATATACTGTTGTAACTTGTTTCGTGACTGCTGGCTGCATCTGCATCCCTCAATACTGGACCAATTTCAAAATGAGTTGTCCCCATCAATCATACACACACATACACATGGGGAAATTAGACCCAGGCTGAAAAATACTGAAGTTATCCTTTAAGAACTGAATACTTTGTAAGCCTAATTGTACTTCCTGTGTCCATGAATGCCATTTTGTGAGCCTGGCAGATGTGGGCATCCAGTGGAAATGAAATCAACTGTATCACCATGTAAGACTGTGAAAGCACTGTAATTGTGTGATCACTCTGCTGATGGAAAGTTGTAACAGACCAAAGTCTCCCTGTTATGATCACTTTAATTTCTGGCATCATAGTGTTATTGTTATTGTTGTTAAGGAAGATTTATCAGCCTTGTCTAGTTTTATTTTATCTTGTAAAGTACTTGGTAACATTAAAAAAGTGGTACATAAAAACATGAGCACGTCTCTCATGAGATCGACCACAAATGTTATCCCCGCACAGTCCAATCCATAGCGTTTTACTAACTCACTGTCACTCATCAGTCTTTGTCATGTTCTCCTCTGCTTAAGAAACACTTAAGCCTCCTCCCTACTCTGACTGGAATCAAACCAGGGCCGCTGCAGTAAGGATGCAGTGTTTGCATATGTAACATGCGTAATTACAGTTGAGCTAATGAGGAATCCGAACATAGATTGACTTGAGATTCTTTTCAAATCTATTCTAGACATGCAAAATTTAAAATATATCTCCTAACAGTGAGATAAGCTGGTATAAAGCACTTCATTTTCCACTCAGGGGTTAGAAGCTAGTTTCCACATTACAGACATTAAAAATCATGTCTTATGTATTGAATAACATTACAGCTTGATTTTTTTGGCTTTAATAACAGGGCAGACTGAAGAATGTGATAGGAAAGGTGGCAGAGAGAGAACAGATGACATGCAGGGCAGACTGAAGAATGTCATAGGACAGGTGGCAGAGAGAGAACAGATGACATGCAGCACATGTCCAAGGGCTGGAATGAAACCCTCTGCAGCAAGGAGTCTGCCTTTGCAAATAAGGCATGTGTTCTACCAGGTGAGCGACTAGATCTTGATCTTGAAGAGGGGTCTATGTATCATCCCTCCCAAACTGTATTTAACTTTGATAATTAGGATAAACAAATATACAATATATCATTATATATCGATATATCAAACAAACAACCAACCAAACAAACAAAAAATAATAACAATGAAAAATCCACTTGCTTTTTTGGTCCATGTCCTCAAATCAGCAATTGAAATAGAAGTTAAACCAAAACCAGAAATGACTTTATTGTCACTTTAATTGTGTTATCTCTATTTTCTGATATGTTCAGGCATCATTATAGCTAAAGGCACTGCTAAGATTAAACATATATCATTTGTTGAATTATGAATAAAACTATAGGCTAGATATTTATTTACATTTTTTTTTTTTAATTAATGAGTCTAAAAACTTTTCACCACTCCACTTGTGCCACAGACCCCTGTTTGAGAACCACTGCCCCAGAATATCTATACGAATTTAAAAAAAAATCAATTCCTCTAAAACTTTGTAGGTGGCAGGAAATGGTAGCTTTATCTGTCTGACCCTTGAATAAAGAATTCTTATTGTTTTTCCTTTTCATGGTTGGTATTCTGCAAAAAAGCCAGAGTTTGCAGTGTTTTTATACATTTCTGCCCAGCCTTTCTTTTATAGCACCACATCATAAGGTGTGTGATGTATGTAATTCCTTGAGCTCATTAAACATATACTCCCTCTTGTGGCATAAAGGGACAACAACTTCTGTCTTAAGATGTGCTGTGCCTCAGGTTATTTATGTATTTACTGGGTAAAAATTACAGATTTATTTTTTAACTTATTTTTAATTATTCTAGTTAACTCAGCTACACTGTAAGAAAACAATCTGTAGAGTAATGAATAATGTCCTGGCAAAAAATTATCAGTACATATTCTGTTAGGTTTGTGGACATTTCTTTCAACCCTAAAATGGAAAATTCTGTAGATTTACAGTATATCCCCTGGGCCGTTCATGGACAATTCTGTTAATCCTTAAGTAGACATTTCTGTAAAATAAAAGCACATCTAGAGCAGCATTTGCTGAAAATTTCTTCACCGCTTTAACGTTCTAATCAAATATCAAATCTGTACAATTTTTATGGGCAGTTTCTTTGAAAGTGAAACGTAAATGGTGACTTACAACCACTTACATTTTCTGGTAAATACAATTGTATTTTCTTCCACGTTTTAGACCAACATCATGTTCTAATAATCTAAAATGAAAGACACCAGATTCGACCACCACAACAGAGTTCAAGGTCACTTGCTAGACTCTTCCATTCTGGTGGAACGATTGTCAGAGTCTCTCAGTCAGACTTGAACTTTGCTTCATGGGACTTATTCGTGTTGTTCTCTCATGACTAGATCCTTGCTTGTGTGTTGTATCAGCTCTCAGATGTACGTGACTTTAGTTAAAAATGTCTGCTAAATTAAATTGTAAATTGTAAGTTGTGATGAAATAAATCTTTACACAGCGAATACAGCATCATGGTCCAATAAATCCACCACAATATAAAAATATTTTATGTCTACATCTGCTAGTGGGCCATCACAACGAGATGAGGAAAGATAATATATTAGTTCAGTCCAAGAGAATCTTGATATTGCCAACAAACTGCCAACTATTTTGATAATCTGTTAATTGCTTTGAGTAATTTTTTAAGAGAAAAAAAGTCAAAATTCTCTGATGCACTTTCTCAAATGTGAGAGTTGTTGTTGTGGTTTCTTTAACCCTTTATTACAGTTTACTAAATATCTTTGGGTTGTGGACAAAATAAAACATTTGACACCATAATTGTGCACTTCGGGAGACACTAAACAAAACCCTTTTTTTTCACCATTTTCTGGCATTTCACAGACAAAACAACTACTTGATTAATTGAGAAGATATAATCAGCATTAATCAACAGTGGAAATAAGCGTTAGTTGCAACCCTAGTTTTAAACTTTGAAACAAGTGGAACTGTCTAAATGGAAAGAAAAACAACCGTGCAAGCATGAGACTATTTACACCATCACTACAGAACATTTCAGTGTTAGTGCCATTTTCTTGAACAGGACATGTAATGTTCTCTAGTTGGGCTATCTTATTCATTCAAGTGCTAAGTAATGGTTGTGGGACAAACTTAAATTGGCATGTTTCTGCAGCAATCCTTTCTTGTATCTTGCATTCATACATGACAACAATATTTCATGTAAAACTACAAAGAAAATGGTATAATCAGAGTTTGAGGGAAGAAGAAGGTGAAGAGGCAGAGCTCTATGCATGCTTGTGTGTGTGCTTCTGATACCTCTCTCGGTGTGAGCAAGGTACTGAGTACAGCCTTCTGTCTAACAGTCATGGAGGAATGTATTGCTGTTTCATCCCCTTATCACAGCTCTGTTGCATGTTTGGAAGATGGATGTATGGATGTATGGATGTATGGATGTATGTATAATATATATATTTGTAGTGGAGCCCCAGTATAAAGTGTTTGCAGGCCAAGATGATGTCTAAATTGAATCCATATTTTAATACTGGAGGACACTATCATAGTATAACAGTCAGTATAACAAGAAATAGAAGAATACAAGGGTGAGTACAGGAAGGGTTTCAATGATACCAGGTGAAAAGAATTTGACTCCAAAATCAACCATGACGGAGGGCCCTCAATATCCCTATATTTGACCCAATAGTTCAAATTTCTTATGTTTGTTGCCTAATAATAGTACAGAAAGTTTGGTAACACCATTCCGCCCTGAGCTTTGGGCCTCTGTAAAACTTGTCGACGTAACCTTGGAGACTTCTTATTCCAAACAAAACCGAGAATAAGACTGTCCACTTTATGGAAAAATGAAAGAGGAAGAAATATCGGAATACATTGGAATAACTATAAAAAGTGCGGGAAAACATTCATTTTAATTGCATTGATTCTGGCGGCTACAGAAAGATTTAGTAGGGAGCACCGCTCAAAATCCTGTTTAATTTGTGTGAGCAGCAAGAACTTATATATATGCAACATTCTATATACTGTCTATTTGTCTGAGCCAGGAAAATATAACTCATAGCACATAAATTAAGCACATATGAAGACAAAGAGTTGTTGTCCGTTTATGACACGTTTATGAAATATACCCTTAAGTGTGGACTTTCTATATTTTAAACCAAAATTGAAAAAAGGTCATTTTTACATCTAAATTACTTGAAAGATTACATTCTAATTAAATCTGAATCTGAATCTGAAATAATTTATATGAAAATTCTTACTACTAGTCCAACACGCATAAACCAGTATAAACCAGCATAAGCGAGTATTTTGTTTCCATATGATGTAAATATCTTTAATACATGTGTTTGTAATCTCCAAACATTAACTCTGTTTTTACCTTCATAGTTAAAAAAATAATACTTTGTCTCTTATAATGTGTCCTGAAAACTGAAGAAACTCAGCCCTTTGCCTTTATATTTATCAAAGTTCATAGATTGCTTAGGATGGTTGGTTAGGATGTAATCTATAAAATTATTTTGGATTTAAAGATGAGCAATTTCACATTTTGGTTTATTATTTATAGGATATATTCCCTACTATGGTATGAAGGGGCAACACTCATGTCTTCATATATGCTATGCCTGAGCTCAATTCTCCTGGCTCTTATTTTGATAGAGCTTATTTAACTTCCGGGTCAACTGTCTGCCTTTCTGCTGTTTTCAAGTCAACAAGTAAGAAATAAAATTACACTGAAACTGATCCCTTTTTTTTAGTTATTATTTAGATTTTTACTCTTGTTTTTATGTCTGCTGGCAAAAAAAAAAAAAAAGAAAATTAGCTCTCTTTACCCATTTTTGTTTTCTGGTTCAAAGCACTAACTTGAGGGTATACTCCCTCTTGTGGCAAAAACAGGCAATAACTCAGGGTTTCATCTGTACAATGTGTGAGTATACCTATGAATTGCTGGCTAAAAATTACACATTTATTTTTCAGAGAGGAAACTGGTGCCCAGTGACTGTTTAGCTATCTCTGTTACATCTGAACATAAAACAATAAGTCCCTGAGTAAATGGGACAACACAACCTTCAAATACTATTTCTGTATTTGCTTTTAACTAATATCTTGCCTTTAACTTATAATATTTGTGCCTTTAGTGATGTTTTGCCTAACTGACACAAGCAATATATATATTATATATATTGATATCTTCTTTATTTAATGTAATTTCACTGTAGTTGAAGGCAAACACAGAATTAATGTTTGAAGGTTGCAATGTCCTGTTTGCTAAAACATACATGTATTGTTTTACATTGTGATATGACTGACGGGAAGACTTGACACAGAAGTTAAAGTAACTTTATGAAAATAAAAAAATATATATATATATAAATATAATAAATATTCATTGGATATTGGTTAAAGGCAAATACAAAATTAATATTTGAAGGTTGTAATGTCCTAAAGCAGTAGTTCCCCCAAAAATGAAAATTCACTGAGTGAAGATCTCCAGTTCACAAAACACTCCCGGGGTTTCTGTGGAAAACAGTGTTGCAGCCAAATCCAGTACAATTGAAGTGAACAGTGACCAATTTTAAAATGTTAAAAGAATACACACAAAACCCCCCACAAAATGTCTCATACTGCTCATGTGGTGTAATCCAAGTGTCCGTAAGTCGCGACATTAAAATTTGACCCAAAAAGACGCCATTTACACCATGTTTTTAGCCTAAATGTCAAGTGTAGCCTCTCAGACTGTAGCTGCTTGCACAGAGATAACTGAACAGTCATTGGACACCAGATTCCTCCTTGAAAAATAAATATGTAATTTTTAACCAGTAATTCATAGGTATACTCACACAATGTACAGATGAAACCCCAAATTGTTGCCTATTTCTGCCACAAGAGGTAGTATACCCTCAAGTTAGTGCTTTTAAGCCAACAAAGAAAAATTGGTAAAGGGAGCTAATTTTCTATTTTTACTGGCAGAAATAAAAACAAAAACAAATCCAAATAATTATTGTAAATTATACTGGTGTTATCTTATTTCTTACTTGTTGACTTGAAAACCGTTGAAAGGCAAACATCTGACCTGGAAGTTAAATTAGTTCTATCAAAATAAGAGCCAGGAGAATCGAGCTCATGAAGAGAAGAATGTTGCTCCTCAATACTACAGGAGGGAATATATGCTTCAAAGTGTGCCCTTTTTGGGTTTTAGCTTTAAACCTATGGAGCTATATTGGGGCCAAATGTTTTGAACTTGAAAAATAAAATTTGAAACTGTTTTGATCTTGAATTTTGAAAAATACTGTAACAGCTCTGGGAAGTGAGACTCAGGTGCAGAGAACACACAGGAGGCAGAGTGAGGTTCAAATGAAAACCACTGTCTTTACTTAAGTCCAAAACAAGGCAAACACAGGGAGTCCAAAAAGGCAAACAAAAACAGACAGGGAAAAAAAGGCACAAAACTATAATCCAATAAATAGGCGAAGTCCAAAAGGAAACATGAGGCCTATAACCACACCAAGCAGCTTCACAGACAATAGAGACAATCTGGCAGAGACATGTGGAGCTGGTGGGGGTATAAATGCACAGGGATGGCAAGGAGGGTAATCAGGGGCAGGTGAGTGAGTGGCCTCAGGTGCAGTTGATGAGGGGCGGGAAAACACAGGAAACTGAAAAGACACAAGAGGTAGTGTTAAAAAATAAAACAGGAAACATAATAAAACCCGGAATGTTACAGTACCCCCCCCTTTAATGGACGGCTCCAGACGTCCCAGGCTGGTCCGCATGACGCTGATGAAAATCCCTTATGAGGGACTTATCCAGGATGTCCCTAGAGGGAACCCAGGACCTCTCCTCAGGACCATATCCCTCCCAATCAACCAGGTATTGGCGACCTCTTCCCCTGCGTCGGACAGCCAGCAGGCGCTTCACCGTAAAGGCAGGCCCTCCATCGATGACCCGGGCGGGCGGAGGGGGTTTGGAGGCGGGAACCAAGGGGCTGATCTTCACAGGTTTGACTTTGGAGATGTGAAACGTGGGATGCACTTTCATGGTCCTAGGAAGATGTAATTGCACAGCCACAGGATTAATGATCTTAGAGATGGGGAAGGGGCCAACAAACCTGGGAGCCAACTTCCGACTCTCCACACGGAGAGGCAGGTCTTGAGTGGAAAGCCAAACCCTCTGTCCCACACGGTAACGAGGAGCTGGAGTGCGTCGTTTGTCAGCTTCCCTCTTGTAGCGTCCTGAGGCCCGAAGAAGAGCTGCCCGAGCCCTCCTCCAGGAGAGATGACAACGACGAACCAGGGCCTGAGCAGACGGCACAGCAACCTCACCCTCTTGGTCTGGAAACAGTGGTGGCTGGTACCCATAAACACAGTGAAAGGGGGACAGACCAGTGGCAGAAACGGGAAGTGAGTTGTGTGCATATTCTATCCATACCAACTGTTCATTCCACCGGGATGGATTCTGGGAGACTAGACATCTGAGAGCCGTTTCCAGTTCCTGATTGTAACGTTCTGTCTGACCATTGGATTGGGGATGGAAACCAGAGGAGAGGCTGGCTGTGGCACCAATCAGTCGGCAGAACTCCTTCCAGAACCGAGAGGCGAACTGAGGCCCTCTGTCTGAAACAACATCTTGAGGCAGGCCATGCAGACGAAAAACATGAGATAACATGACCTCTGCCGTCTCCTTAGCAGAGGGGAGTTTGGCCAAAGGGACAAAGTGTGCCATCTTGGAAAAACGATCAATTATGGTGAGTATAACAGTGTTACCTTCAGAGGGGGGCAAGCCAGTGACAAAGTCCAACGATATGTGGGACCAGGGTCGTCGGGGCACTGGGAGAGGATGAAGCAGCCCATGCGGTCGCTGTCGTGAGGTTTTATTCTGGGCACAAACAGAGCAGGCAGAGACAAATTCCCCCACATCTCCCACTAAAGAAGGCCACCAAAACCGCTGCTTCAGCAGACTGACTGTCCGACTCACCCCTGGATGGCAGCTCAGCCTGGAGGCATGAGCCCATTGCAGCACCCGTGGACGAAACGGGATTGGGACGAAGAGAAGGTTCTGAGGACATCCGGCAGGAATTTGAGCCCCCTCCAACGCTCGTCTCACCTCACTCTCAATGTCCCAGGTCACAGCTCCAACCACACGGGCAGCGGGCAGGATGGTAGAGGGGGCCCTGGGATAGTGATCGGATTCAAACTGGCGGGAGAGGGCATCTGGTTTGGTGTTCCTGGAGCCAGGGCGATAAGACAGGGTGAAGTTGAATCGGGTAAAAAACAGGGCCCACCTGGCTTGACGCGAGTTCAACCTCCTGGCTGTCTTGATGTATTCCAGGTTCTTATGGTCTGTCCATACAAGGAATGGCAGTTCAGCCCCCTCCAGCCAGTGTCTCCACTCCTCTAAGGCCAATTTCACAGCCAACAACTCCCGGTTACCCACATCATAGTTCCTCTCTGCTGTGGACAGTTTTCTAGAAAAGAAAGCACATGGGTGAACCTTGTTGTCTTTGAGAGAGCGTTGAGACAGTACTGCCCCCACCCCCACATCTGAGGCATCCACCTCCACAATGAATTGCAGTTTGGAGTTCGGCATGGAGAGGATGGGTGCGGAGGTGAACCGGTGCTTCAGGGTATTGAAGGCCTCTTCCGCTTGAGTGTTCCACTGAAACTTAAAACCAGGAGAAGTGAGGGCATGCAAAGGGGCTGCTACAGAGCTGTAGTTCCTGATAAAACGTCTATAAAAGTTAGCGAACCCCAAAAATCTCTGCAACTGCTTGCGGTCAGAGGGTATTGCCCAGTCAACAACTGCACTGACCTAGGTGGGATCCATTTGGATGCTTCCAGGTGACACGATGAACCCCAGGAAAGAGACTGACTGCTGGTGAAACTCACATTTCTCCGCCTTGACAAAAAGCTGGTTCTCCAACAGCCGCTGAAGTACTTGCTGGACATGCTGGACATGCTCACTTTCACTCTTAGAAAAAATCAGAATGTCATCCAGGTAGACAAAGACAAAATGGTTAAGCATATCACGAAGAACATCGTTGACCAGGGACTGAAAAACTGCTGGGGCATTAGTAAGACCAAAAGGCATCACCAGGTACTCATAATGGCCACTAGGGGTGTTAAAGGCAGTCTTCCACTCATCCCCCTCCCTAATGCGAACAAGATGGTAAGCATTTCTGAGATCGAGCTTAGTGAAAATGGTGGCTCCCTGCAACAGTTCAAAAGCAGATGACATGAGAGGGAGGGGGTACCTGTTCTTGACGGTAATGTCGTTTATGCCCCTGTAGTCGATGCAAGGTCGCAGAGTCTTGTCCTTCTTCTCCACGAAGAAAAATCCAGCACCAGCAGGAGACGAGGAGGGGCGGATAATGCCAGCGGCCAAGGAGCTCTGGATGTATGTGTTCATGGCCTCCCTCTCAGGGGCTGACAGGGAGTAAAGGCGGCCCTTGGGGGGGAGGTTCCAGGGAGAAGGTCGATGGTGCAGTCATAAGGTCTGTGAGGTGGCAGGGAAGTAGCGCGGGCCTTGTTGAAAACCTCCTTCAAATCCATGTAAGCAGAAGGGATGCCAGACAGATCAGGGAACTCTGAGGAGGGGTCAACAGGCTTGGGGAGATCAGCAGTTTGGAGACAAGATGAATGACATAGGTTACTCCAGCCCAGAAAAGTGCCAGTAGACCAGTCTATATGCGGGTTGTGCTTAGTTAGCCATGGAAAACCGAGAATGAGAGGATGGTCAGGAGAGTCAATAATGTAAAAAGAAATAGTCTCTGAATGGTTACCTGACATGAGGAGAGTGAGAGCTGGAGTCTGGAGAGACACGTGACAGAGGAGGCGACCATCCAGGGCGTGGGCCACCAGGGGGGAGGGGAGAGGCTTGAGTTGCAGCTGGAGCCGGCGAGCAAGGCCCTGGTCCATGAAGTTCTCATCGGCTCCAGAGTCCACGAAAGCAGCCAACTCCAAGGAACCCACAGGAGAGGAAATACGGGCCTGGGTGAGTGCACGGGAGGGTCTTGAAGAGAAAGTTCTGCTCACCAGTAACCCTCCATTTACTGATGAGCACGGCCTTTTACTGGGCATGCTGCCAGGAAATGTCCTTTGAGACCACAGTAGAAGCATCTTCCTTCCCTAAAGCGGCGCTGACGCTCCTCTGGAGAAAGCTGAGTGCGGCCCACCTGCATAGGTTCCTCCTTTTCCCCAGGTGGCGCTGTAACTTCCTCACCGGAGCTCCCAGAAGAACAGGAATGGCGTTTGGTAGGAGACCAGGAAGTGGACTGCCCCCAGTGGGCTGGAGTTCTCTTCTCAGCATGACTTCTCTCCTTTCTTCTTGCAAACAGGCGATTATCAATCTTAATAGCCAAGGCAACCAGAGCATCAAAGTCAGCGGGCAAATCTAGTGGAGCGAGGTGATCCTTAATGTCGTCAGCAAGGCTATGCAGGAATGTGTCGGACAGGGACTGAGTGTTCCATTCACTGTCAGCAGCCAGAGTCCGGAAACGAATGGCATGGTCTGCCACACGGCTGTTGCCCTGTTTAAGAGCCAGCAAACCCCGGGCTGCCTCACGACCAGGGGTAGAATGTCCAAAAACTCTTCTTAAAGCAGCAGAAAAAGTCTCCTCAGAGCGGCATTCTGGCGACTGTCTGTCCCATTCAGCCGTAGCCCATTCTCGTGCCCTCCCAGTGAGGTTGGTGATCATGAATGCAACACGGGAATGATCGGTGGGAAACGATGACGGCTGGAGGCCGAATGTAAGGGAGCAGAGTGTCAGGAAGGAGCGGCAGGTCTCAGGGTCAAGAGAAATCCAAATAATTATTGTAAATTATACTGGTGTTATCTTATTTCTTACTTGTTGACTTGAAAACCGTTGAAAGGCAGACATCTGACCTGGAAGTTAAATTAGTTCTATCAAAATAAGAGCCAGGAGAATCGAGCTTATGAAGAGAAGAGTGTTGCCCCTCAATACTACAGGAGGGAATATATGCTTTTGTGCCCTTTTTGGGTTTTAGCTTTAAACCTATGGAGCTATATTGGGGCCAAATGTTTTGAACTTGAAAAATAAAATTTGAAACTGTTTTGATCTTGAATTTTGAAAAATACTGTAACAACTCTGGGAAGTGAGACTCAGGTGCAGAGAACACACAGGAGGCAGAGTGAGGTTCAAATGAAAACCACTGTCTTTACTTAAGTCCAAAACAAGGCAAACACAGGGAGTCCAAAAAGGCAAACAAAAACAGACAGGGAAAAAAAGGCACAAAACTATAATCCAATAAATAGGCGAAGTCCAAAAGGAAACATGAGGCCTATAACCACACCAAGCAGCTTCACAGACAATAGAGACAATCTGGCAGAGACATGTGGAGCTGGTGGGGGTATAAATGCACAGGGATGGCAAGGAGGGTAATCAGGGGCAGGTGAGTGAGTGGCCTCAGGTGCAGTTGATGAGGGGCGGGAAAACACAGGAAACTGAAAAGACACAAGAGGTAGTGTTAAAAAATAAAACAGGAAACATAATAAAACCCGGAATGTTACAAATACATCAGTGTATTCAAAATAAGTGTTCAAAAAGTTTTTTTCAGGTTAAATATAATTATGATTTACTCTGGTAATTATTTTGAATAAATTATTTTTATTTTTCACTTTCATATATTTAGATATTTGAGATCCTATTTCTTTCAGTTACAAATTTTATGTTTTCAGATTCGAATCTTATTTTTTATAGTTTCAAATCTTTTTTTCACTTTCGGATCTTTCAGTTTCAGTTTCAGATCTTTTCTTTTCAGTTTCAGAATTTGGTATGTACTCCTTACAGCAGTGGTTCCCAACCTTGGGTCAGGACCTCAAAATGGGTTTAACAGATACTTAAATAAATAATTGCTAAATTAAAATTAAGGAGGAACTGATGCTCTGTGTTACCTGTTCTCACAGTGACATGACGTCTCTGTGGGTCAGACTTGTGGCTCTGTGCTTTTTCACTCACAAAAACAAGCCCTCCCTCCTCCCTCTCCTGTGTCTCCTCTTCATTTGCTCATAACAGACGGTGCTGAAAACAGTGACAGAATTGACATTGTACCGCGTTGCATCACCAAACTTTCATAAGACTCAAGTGTAGAATAAGTTTGGGTTTTATAGGAAAGATGAGAAATGCTGCTGCAAATCATTTATGCAAAACGTGAAAGTAACCGTATATTAAAAAATAAAGCCAGTAGGACATAGTATTCATTGGATTTTAGTCAAAAGCAAATACAGAATTAATGTTTTAAGGTTGTAATATCCCGTTAACTCAAAAACGTATTGCTTTACTCCCTGAAAAATCAATAATTAATTTTCTACCAGTAATGCATAGGTATACTCAGACATTACACACATGAAACCCTGAGTTGTTGCCAAACCATGCCACAAGAGGGAGTATGCCTTTAAGTGAGTGCTTTTTTTTTTTTTTTTTTTTTTTTTTTTCTTTGTGGTTTAAACCAAAAAAGAAAAATGGGTAAAGAGAGCAGTTTTTATTTTTTGCTGGCAGAAATAAAAACAAGACAGGTTTGTAAGTTTACATTCATGAATATGGAATTTACACAGTAGTAATATTAGATTAATAAAAAAAAAAGCATCTTTTTCTCTATACTCAACACTTCCTAATATAATATTCCTCTCCTCAAGAGCAAAACCTCATCTTGTCTACTATATAGTCATACCAGAAAGATGTGAGTTTTGGACAAGACCAGAAAAGATGGCCTAGAGTACCATCACCTGACTTACACTTATCACAAGTAGAAGAGACAGAATGAATGACTTTAAACTGAATGAGTTGAAGTCTAACATTGATAGAACATGCTTTAATCCTGCCCAGCCCTTTTGCCCATAATTTGTTTGAAATGTCTACAACAGTGTCCTTAATCCATGCCTCTTTAATGTGGAGAGAGGAGGTTGCCAATGAGAAAAGACCTACAAATTGTGAAATTAAATGTTTGGAGGTAGGGGTTTTAGTTGTAAGCTCATAAAAAAATGTGTTATTTGGGGATCGTATCAAAGTGAGGGAGTGACTGTCTGACAAAATTTCTAATTTGCAAATAGCGAAAGAAGTGACCAGGAGGCAGATTAAATTTCACCTGAAGTTACGCAAAAGAAGCAAGATAGTTGTTAATATAGAGATCCTTAATAGTGGACAGTCCCTTATCTGACCAGTGTGAAAAAACAGCATCCATCTGGCCTGGCTTAAAAGGGGTTCTGACATATAGAAGCATAGATGGACAAATCTGGGAGGCTCAGCACACCTTTGATTTGTTTTAGGATCTTAAATGAGTTACGCAAAATAAAGTCATCCTTTAGCCATTTGATAAGTGGATTTGGCTTCGAAAATAAAAAGGCCATTAAAGAGGCTCCAGTGAGTAAGACTGCATTACAAGACTCAATCTCAGGCCATCTGAGACAGGTACTGCTCTCCTGTCTAGCAGCAGAATGATGAGAAAACCCATGATCTGGCATTGCAGGCCCAGTAATAATGTTGGAAGACAAGAAAGCCCTGGCCACCTTCGTTAGCCCAAATGAAGGGCATATTTTAAAGAACGAAGATGTAAGAAAAATCGGGACATGTTGAAAGAGAGAAATAAATTTGGGGAGTACTAGCATCTTAATAATATTAACGCATCCGATTAAAGAAAGAGAGAGAAATTTCCATTTATCTATCATAGTTTTAGTCCCCAAATCCAAAAAATTAAGTTTAAAAAGAAATTTAGGGTTTCTACACTGTAAAATATAATAAGTTGACTTTACTTAAAAAAAATATGCAAACTTGCTGCCTCACAAAAAGTAATTTATGTTGACTTAGATAAATTACATTGGATTTACTTAATTATTATGACTGTGCAGTACTTAAATTAACCTAAATAAGTGGATTATAGTAACTTGTTTATTTAGAGTTTGCAGTTCTCAATTTATTCTAAATAATTGGATTATAGTAACTTGCTTATTTTGAGTTTGCAGTACTCAAATTATCCTAAATAATTGGATTATAGTAACTTGCTTATTTTCAGTTTCCAGTACTCAAATTATTCTAAATAATTGGATTATAGTAACTTGCTTATTTTGAGTTTGCAGTACTCAAATTATCTTAAATAATATGATTAGAGTAACTTGTTTATTTTTAGTATGGAGTACTCAAATTAACTTGAATGAATTAGATTACAGTAACTTATTTATTGTGAGCTTCCAGTACTCAAGTGATAGCTTAATTCGCTTTAGTGTTGCTCATCCATCATATTCAGGTCAACTTAATGTAATCTAACTTTGTGAGAGCCACACTTGGCCACTGTACTCAGGTTCAACTCAAGGAGCGAGGGAAGGATTAGTGTAAAAAGTAAACACATGGGCCTGGTTTTGGTGTTGACGAGGCTAGTTCAGCTAGTTGGCTGAGGTCATAAAAATAAAGCGTTTAGCTTCTCAAAACAATATGCGTTCAAGAGTGAAACATTGGCATCACAAAACCATTGTCCACGAAAAAGTCTGACCTCACAATCGCTTGGCACTATTTTCTCTGAGAGAGAGGGAGAGAGAGAGAGAGAGAGAGAGAGAGAGAGAGAGAGAGAAAGAGGTGATCCAAGCTGAAGTTGGACCCACAACTGTCTCTCATGGCTACAGCTGTGGGTCCAACTTCAGCTTGGACCACTTCTCTGTCCTTCCTCTCTCTCTGCCCGTTCCAACTCCGTCTGATGAAGTTCGGCATCTGTTTATTCAGGTTTATAAAGGTATCCCTGGCTCTGTGCTAAAAGTTTCTTGACCTAAAAGAATTACAACAGCACATGTTAATTTCATTAAAAAAAACACACACACAATGAAGGGAGAACACTTAATGGATTAACTCAGTGGAATTAAAATTTATTTTAAAATGCTCAACAATGCATTTAACAGAAGACATTGGCTCTTGACAGGCTGAAGAGTGTTTTGTTAATGCTCAGTATAAAAGTGAACAATCAATAGTTTGATTACAAACCTACTTAACATTCTTTTATGAATTTTTATTCATCAAACTATTCAGTCCAGGTGTGCCTTGCTGCAACAGCCAACAGATGTCAACATACGAGGCAGTATAATCGAAAACGACAACTTCTCAGCCGAACAAGTCAGTTTTGAGTCTCCACTACATTTTTTGAATAAACATTAGCTCAAACAATTGAACTACCTGGGAACATGTTCCAGTTTTAGACAAGAAAAATATCAAAGAAATAGCCTCTCAACAAAAATGCACAACATATAAAAAAATTATGTTCCTGAAATAATTGCAAGAGAGAATATTATTATTAAGAACTAAACCCTTTCAGAGAATCTTTCTGAACTAATCATTTTTTAGTTCTGTAGCTTAGGGTTATCTTGGGTGCCTATACTTTTTGAAGACCAAAGTAACAACCTGAAACATGACGAATGCACATTAACAACAAATATTTCCTGTTCTTCCTCTCTTCAAAATAAGAGTCCTGGATGTGTTGGCATTACTTGTACAAAAGCACATACATTTAAAAAGCACATACATTTATTTTAAAAAAGGTTACAATTCTTTCTTGGTATGAGACACAGGAAACTATTGATATTACTAAAACAATAATATTGGTGTGTCAACACTACATAGGCATTTTAAATTATTGGGATTATTATCTTGCAGGAGCTGTAAGTGAAGCGAGATGCCTGTGCAGTGTGGACATACTAATATTGCTGATATTTCCGTGTCTCCTATTGAGAATGAAATATAATCTTTTTGTTAAGTTGCTCACACCAAATGGGTTTGGGTAAATTTAAGTCAATTTTCTTTTATACAGGTAGTGCTGGGACATCTGGGACTCTATTTTGAAGAGGGGAAAAGGTTTTTGCACTGTATCAACTTGCCTACCCCAGTAGTTTGTTTTTCAAACTAAGCAGTTTTGGAGGGAGTGTTTTGCTTCCCAATCCAAGCATGACTGCTTGAATGAATCTGAGTGTGTTCGCCATGCATTTTGGGTAATCTAAGTGAAGAGCATACATAAGTCCAAACATGAGGCAGACTGCCTGGGGAAAGTCTCTAACATTGTCCATGACAGTACTTCCCTCAAGTATGATGGCAGTGGAAATGGGCTGGAGGTGCACTGCATTTAGACCCTGCTGCTGAGCATCTTCGTTGACCACGGTCAGCACCCCAACTGTCACTGAGGCAAGTGCTTCTTCCTTCGCTGTATCCTGCAAAAGAAGCACACATAACTACCTTTTGAATCTGGTCTTCTTTTGGGAAATTCTGTAGACTGGAAGTGTGAGATTGGGGAATTCACATCCTTAATTTAATTACATTATGTACTAATTTAGGGATTCTGATCATTTATGAGTGAGATTAGAATCCACCTGATTCTGATCAACTGAAAATAAGTGTATTTTAAATAGGGCTGTCAAACGATTAAAAATTTTAATCGAGTTAATTACAGCTTAAAAATTAATTAATCGTAATTAATCGCAATTCAAATTATCCCCAAAATATGTCATATTTTTCTGTAAATTATTGTTAGAATGGAAAGAAATGACACAAGGCGGATATATACTGTACAGCAACATACTGTATTTGTTCATTACAACCATAAATCCACACTGAATGGCATTAATATTGTTCAAGAACATTATTTATTTCTTAGACAGTATTCTTTTTTTCTCTTCAAAATCAACAAGACTTTTTCTTTCTTTCTTTCAGTAACAGCACAGTATTTTTCCCCCTCTTCAAACTAGCACAACAGGGCCACTCTTTTTTTTCTAATTAAAAATTCAAAACCAGAACATCAGGCTAAATCTACCTGCTTTGAGCTTCACCATATAAATCAAATGTTTCTTCTGCTGTGTCTCTCTCTGTGTGTGTGTGTGTGTGTGTGTGTGTGTGTGTGTGTGTGTGTGTGTGTGTGTGTGTACATTTAAATGTGGCCCTCTTCTCTACTCATCCTCTAGCCCAGGGGTGTCAAACTCAATCACAGAAGGGGCCAAAGTTTAAAACACAGTCTAAGTCGCGAGCCAAACAAGATTAACATTTATTAAACTGTCTAAAACTGACTATGTTTAATTCAGAAATATGAATTTGAACAGCCAGACTGCAACAACTTTTTCCTCAATAAAATAAATAAGATTTAAAATATTTTTTTTTTCTTCAACAATAACAAAGGAAAACGAGAATATTTCAGCTCAGAATATTTCAACTCACATATCCAGGTGGGGGTTACATTTGAAAATGCTTGCTTTTTGTCTGCACACAAGATATCGCACACTTTAATCATGCAACCCCTCAATGGCACTGCATTTGGCATAAAAGTCTGCTCATATAATAATATTACAAACCCATCAGTCCATCAGGTACAGATGAACATACTGACCTGCTCAATTTAACATTAAGGCCAAAACGCACTGAGAACTTCAACAGAAAAGTCAACTGTAGCTTCTATGGTGCACTGCAGGCTTCAGATTTAAAATGTAACACCACAAAACCAGCAGTATTTTAGGAAAAGGTTAAACTGCACACTGACCAGACAGAGTCAGTCCTCTTCATCATGACTTACAATAATGCAGCAATTAAGAATTTAAAAGTACACAAATCAGACTTGGAGTAAAAAAAAAAAAATCGCGCACCACATAAGTGTACATTAATATTATGATTCATGATCATAAAAAGTTTTTTTTATCTCTCTCCCTCTCCCTCTCTCTGCTGTGGGTCAGTCTTATTTTTATTTTTACCTGGTTTCAGGTGGAGCTGCAGCTCATCTCCCTCCTCATATACTTGTGTTTCTTTGCACTGAGTCAGTTGCCTAAACAGACAAACCTGTTTACATTGTCGTTTGACAGAAGCTCGCGTCTTCGTGACTGCGAGCTGATTAATTTCTCGAGTTGTGCGGCAGCTGACGCAGTGCATTGTGGGACTTGTAGTATGAGTGGTGGGAGTGCTATTTACCGACGGGCCATTCATAATAGACACGTGAAATTATCTCGCGGGCCGTATATAATTGAATCGCGGGCCAGATGTGGCCACATGTGCTCTAGCCAGTCGCTGCAAATTACTATCTGCTTATTTATTGTTCCATCTGTATTCTTTTTAAACTGAAATTCCCCATCCAGAGGGCCAACCTGCTCTTCCTCCATGTTTACATTCACCGCACGCATGCATCCGCTCTGCTCACTGCGCGTCACTGCACTTCTGAGTGGTATTATGGGATGTATGGGGCGGGTCATTCTGCGCATGCGTCAAATGCGTGCAAATTTTTAACGGCACTAATTCTAAAAATTAATTATCGCCCGCTAACGCGATAATTTTGACAGCAGTAATTTTAAATATTTGACAACACTATCAAACGTATCAAATATGATTTGTCAGTAACTTGAGATCAATATGTTTCTTTCTTCTTTCAATATGTTACTTACAAAGCAAGTCTTGTAGACCTCACTGGAGTCATCACCAAGCACAATAGGAAGGCCTCTGAGGACAACAGAGTGAAGTGCCGTCACATCTGGCGACTAAAAATACAGAGAGAGAATAGATACAAGTTAAGAACTTCGTAGCATTTTGAGGGGTGGGGTGGGGGGTATGTGTTGATATACTTTTCTATATTTTCTCTAATAGTTCATAGCCTCATAATAGAGACAGGGCTTTAAGTTTTATTAGTATAATTGGTCACATTTAAATACCTAATTTTACACATCCCAATTTCCCTGTAAACATTTCCTTTGTTTTTATACAAACTCAACATTTCAATTAAATTTAAAATAAAATGCCCTTGTGCATGCATTTCATTGAGCACTCACTTGAAATGTGCAAACTACCATACTGTTGGACTTTCTTGTTACGAAGAATGACAGACTGAGAGACACATAAAAACCTGTTGAAATTGAACAAAAACATGTTGAGATGAGTAGTCCACAACAACTGGTATAGGTGTTGTGAAAGGATTTTAAAAAACATGATTTAATTGTTGAAGTGATTTAGTTAGTGTATTTATGGGTACACATCACTGGTACGGTCACCAAGGGTACATCTGTCTCGCTTGCTCTCCACAGCAGCATGCAGCAACACAGCAGAGAGGAAGGCAGTGTGAATGGTATGTGAAACAGGCCTAAGGTGCATTGCCACCACCCGTTATTACTGGAGTGTAAATTACAAAATCCTTACCAGGCAGTTGATGTGCTGGATCAAGTCTGTCAGTTTTTGTCCTGTAGTTCCTTTTTTGGACTTGAAAAGCTCGATGAAGCGTGGGGTGTGTTGGTCTAGGGCTTCATAAAGGTCTCCTTCAAGGTTCCTACTGGCGACGCGATTAAACTCAGCAAAGACCTGAAAAAATGGAGAGTGGAAGGAGGGAGAGGGATAGCAACATTAAACTGACTGTCATTCAATTAATACTGTAGAAAATTAAAGAGCTTAACGTATGAAACTATGGTGAATAATACATTACTACTTATATTATTAAACAAATAACATTAGTACACATACTGACATTGAAAACATTTTACTGATTTGTATATAGTACAAGAGTAATTTTTTGAGGATGATGTGTTTTAATATTCCACCTCACAGCATTGATATGTTCTGACTGACATTTAATCTGCTGGAAACTTAATGGGGGAAGGCAGGCCAAAACGAACAAGTAGCTTACCTGTCTCTCAGTGAAAAGTGCTGGCCAACGTTCAACCATGCTCTGCACAGCAGGCTCCTGTGTCACTATCTCCCTTCTGCACAGTGGGAATGTTTGGTCCATCATTTGCGAGACTAGAGTGGCATTGGGTTTTTTTTTCTTCATTTCCTCGATGACAATCTTCCTGGCATTTTCAAGGCTTCTTTCATCATGTCCGTCAGGTAAATTAGGCAAATAATTGGCTTCACCTCTTTTTGGTCGCTTGACATTCTTGCTGGATGATTCTCCATCTGGATTAAGTTTACTTCTTTTACCCCCATTTATCATTACATCATCACATCCTGCTTTTCGTAGCTTTGTACGATAGTTTGCCATCTTGAATTTTATGCTATTTTTCCAGCCATACCACCCTGGCTGGGGACCAGGTTCAGTGAGACTGGGGTGCTTACTTATCAGTGATTTTGCGACACTGCTGAAGTCGTCATCGTTCGGGTACGCCTTGAAACTGTACATCGTTTTGGCGAGCTTCTCAAGTATGTCATGTTTCATGTCTTGTGATGGAGTAATTGGGAGACGGTCTTTCATGAATGAAAGGTCTGCCTGTCTCAGCCTGTACTCTACATCCACTGAGAAATTGGGTATGTCGAAGAACTCTGGCCACTGTTTTCTAAGCGAAGGTGACAATTCAGCAGGGGACAAGATCTCAGTGTCTGCTGTGCTGCAGTCTGATTCTTCGGTGGGTGAAGACAGGGTGGTCAACTTGAGAGTCACAAGAGGAATTACTTTCAGCGTAGCTCTTGCAGGCAAATCTGTTACTTCAGTCAAATTGCATAGCGCATTACTGAAATCTGGATCTTCATATTGGAGTTTGAAGTCGTACTGCAGTGACAGCTTATCCCGCAGCTGTGTTTTTAGTTCTTCAATGGAATCCGGTCTATCATTTAGGGTCAGCTTCCTTATATCATCTTCATCAATGACAACTCGGAGCATCAATCTTTGGTCCATCTCGATGTCACCTCCTGTGAAAAAATGAGATCATCTTGAGACATGCAACATCTCAGTGTTTAATCCACTTGGCATAATATGTACTGTTTGAGTGTAACAAGCTGTTTGCCATGAACTCTGTAAAGTGACAGAGGAAACACATCATTCAAATCTGACAACTGGGTGACTGAGAAGATGGGCAAATGGCTGCTGCAGAGGTCATACACTCTAAGATGCTCATCATACCATGAGGTCATCAGTCTGCAGACAAATGCTACATCTGTGTTTATAACAACAATCTTTGAGATTTGTCTGAACTCTGGGAGCCCTGCGCAAGATCCAACAGAAATGACCATGTCAGAACTGTACTTGATGCCATCAATGATGACAGAGGAAGCTACAAAGACTGTGTTCAGCTGGTTGTTTCTTTGATTGAGCCAGTTCTGCACATTTTCTGGAAATGAGGAAACCATCACAGACTTCACTTTGTGAATTTCAATAGATGGCTTAAAAAAAGTTGTGGCAGCTAGATGGAAGGCCATCATTTTCTGATGTCTGTTTGCTAAAGTCAGGGGAATGTTTTTAAAGTTGTGAGAGTGATGCACAACTTTCTTGAAGAACTTGTGTTTCCCCTCAAAACGCATTGTCCACACATCAGATAGAGGACCAAAGGTTTGAATGAGCTGAGGGTAATGCTCAACGTAGTGGTCCTTTGGTCGTAGCTTTTCACCCGGGAAAACCTTCTGAAACAAGTGTCTATGGTCAGAGATTTTGCTATCAAGAAAGCACAAAGACTCTTCTGTAAAGCTTGTGGACATTGCCAATTCCACCACATATTTTAAGGTTATTAAAACCTCCCAGGTTTCATCACCGTCTGGAATGTGTTGACCAATTAATAATGGTAGAAGTCGGAGAAGAGTCCAATTTTCGTGACCATTTCCTCCAATTGTTGACTTTGAGGAGAAGGTCTTTGGAATGAGTTGGGGTTGATTTGCTCTGTCTGCAAATGTGTATGGGAACTGTTTAATAGCATCATTCAGGGCCTCAAGGGAGATAGTTCCCTTCGATATCAGTGCCTTTAAGTACAGAGCCAACTCTACTGGAACAATACCCTCCAGAAGATCATGTAGAATGTCTGGAAGGTAACCATCAACGACATGAAAATGTTGCAAGCTTTCAGTAAGTGGACAGCTTCCTTTCACACCGTATTGTTGAGCCTTGGTTGAATCCTGTGACACCTCTTGCACATGTTTGTCATGGTTTTCTTTTGTTCTTTGTTGAAATAAGCCTGTCCGTACTTCTTTGTCCTGCATTTCCTCCCGCTTGGCCATACAGAATCGACAAACTTGGGTAACTCTGAAGCTCTCAAAGAACCCTCCCAAAGAGTGGGCAGCCAGATTGTCTGCTGCAACAAATAACACTGTGCCCTTAACAGTGGCTCCCAACTGTTCAACATATATGCCTTGTTGGTCAAGAAAAACAAGGTCCTGAATAAGAGGGTGAAGAATTTTGGCATAACCCTGGTCTTTGATGTCATTGGCCTCGCAAAGCAGAGCAAGCTGAATGGAATGAAGAGACGAGCGATATTTAGGGTGTAAATTGCCAAGTGTCCAGTAGATGGCAGTTTGTTTGTGCTTTTTTCTGGAGGTTCCCAAGGGGTTAGACACCTCAAAATCATCAATATACAGTTGGAGAGCGATCCTGAATTCTTCCTCATTCAAGAAAGCACTGTCTTTGAAGCGGGCACCATCTCTGTAAGATTGGTATTTCTCTGACAAAGTTGCCTCATGTGACATGGTCTTTTCCAGAATTTCTCTATTGCTCAGTAATGTTTGCAGCATTTTTAGTATGGGGACATACACAACATTCTGCTTGTTTTCTAGGACAAATTCAACTGGCATAACCAAAGAGAATTCCCTTGAAATGTATGATTTTCGCCTGTTAGCAGTTGACAACGATCCCTCATCAGAAGTGAATTTGAGGAATACATTATTCTCAATGACCACTTGAGCTATCTCATTCACTAAAGCATCATCAACATTTGCACAATGCGTATGTAGAATTTTTCGAATAGAAGAATGTAGCAATGGCCGTGATAACAAATAAATTTGGTTGATCTGATCTATGACCTCTTGCAGGGCAGTTTCAGAGATGTTAAGAATTGATGACATTTTCAGGAAAAGAGCAGCTACATTGCGTTCCAACTGATTCTCTAAGTCCTCCACATCTTCATTTTGCTCAGCAACTTCACAGTCAATATCATCAACTTCAGGGTCACTCTCCTCTAGCTGAACACTCGTATTTTTTGGAAGTTCTTCAACTACATTTTTTGAAACAATTTCCTGTTTTAATGGTGTCTTGTTGTGCATCTGATGCTCTTTGCTTTTGTGTGCAGTAAAGGTAGAATAAACACTACTCTGAAAGTTACAGTTGTATAAAAGGTCTGGACATTCTGGTTGCCTGCCCCTTTAATCCGTATGTGTTGTTTTGGGTGCGTGTGTGGAGAGAGGAGGAGCTGCAGTTCAGTATGCATCACTCACAGTTTTAGCCTTTATCACCTGTTGTCTGTACCTGACGATTGTTGCCTTGTTCCTCCTGTGTAATCCAGCGCCTTATGTTTCCAGTATTGAGTTAATGACCAAAAGTAAGTGCCCGCTAATGCATGATAATTAGTCTGTTATAATGAGCGATAATCCCGACGTAGTCACGTTGCTCATGCTCTAGCTTACTGGCGAGAGTTCGAGCTAACGGCGGTGCTAAGTGTAAGCCTTCATGCACTCGAGTAGAAACGGCACCGTCTATGTTGTTATAAAGTGAAGAGTTGGCAGCGCCTCCATGTGGAGGAAATGTCGGGCATGTGGACACTATTATTGTTAATGCATCTAGCCACAGTGTGGCGCCATTGTCATCTGTAACTTGGGTGATATGTGAAGTTGAGTCATTTTGGTTTAGTATAGTGAGGGTTTCATTAATATGTAACTTTAAGCAACTGTTTAGTCAGAAACAACTATTACAACGTATATTTGTTTATGTTGGAATTGCATTTGGTGGGTGTAATAGGATAATGTTCATAAAGGCATTTATATTCATGTTAAAGAAGTTATTTGCTGTACTTTCAGTATCTCACAGTGATTTATTTGTTATTCTAGACTGATGACAATACTATATGGAATAAATCTGGCTGGACTACACTTCAGTTCTAAGAAGGCATTACATCTCTTCATCATCATTCCTGTGTCCTGGCCGATACACCATCCTGTTTACTGTTAGACCCCATACGAGCTAGCCCTGCTTAATCACCTCCATAACATTGGTCCTTCGAGCCGGATAACAGTATTCAGGATGGATTTGGATGAAGAGATGCACCCTGATGTGCGACCTAAGAGGCGAACATATCGACCTGCCAGATTTCAGGACTATGAAGTGGACTATGTGAGACCTCGCCAGGATGATCTGTTGCAGTGGAGCCTACCATCTCCTACACCAGAAGGGAGAGTGTTCCATTCACGGGAGGGACTAGTCCAGAAGACCCCTTTCCAAGCACCCCAGTCTCCCTCTGGTAGCATCCTAGAGAATGCTGCCCACCAGAGGTGTCCTCAGCTAGCCTCAGGACGCGTCCAGAGGAGAGATTGGGATCATGATGTCCTACCTGAACACACCCCCTCATACCAGGGAGGCCCCTCCCGGGATTTCCACTTCCATAAGGAACTAAGATTTATTCAAGAGGAGAATGCTAAGCTACAACAGTCACGACAAGTCCTGCAGTCAGGTTTGAAGGAGCTAAATGAGGCACGCAGTGAGATAAAAGAACTAATAGAGGTAGCTCGTTCCCTCAAAGCAGACCTGAATCAGCCTACAAGTCCAGCCCCAACATACAGCCTCCACCAGCCTCCACAAGCTAGTGCTTCAGCCCCTAGGAGCTACCCATCTATAACAACAAAAGAGGAGGAGGAGGAGGAGGACTGGCCTGATCCTCCACCATGGCCGGAACCTGAGGATAACCTGCCTACCAGTATGTACAACTTTAGGCTTGATGCACCAGAGTTAAGCAGCCAAGCCTTCTATGCCCCTGAACATACTATATATCCACCTGCCATGCCTCCGCCACCAGCACATCTGCACCCTCAGTCTCTAGTCCCTGGCCCTGACAAACGGACCTCGCCCTTCATTCCTGCACGACCTTCACAGCCCCTCGTATGCCCTCCTTCAGCCAACACAGGTGTAATGCACCCTGCGCCTTCTAAAGCCTACCATCCACCAGTAGCTACTGGAGTACCACCTGGGACAGCGCATGGCATGCCACCTCCTAACCACCCTGTGCACTTTCCTGTAACTGAACAAGTGTATAGAGGCCCCCAACCCACTATTCCAAAGTTCATTCACCCAGACCCGAGTGAGTTTGCGAGGCTTCGCATAGCTTTGGAGAACCTACTCCCATCCAATGCTACCGAACTATTCAAGTACCAAATACTCGTGGACCATTTGAAGCTGGAGGAAGCTAAGCTTATAGCTGATGCCTACCTAAACTCACTGACCCCTTATACTGACACCATGACTGCCCTACAAGATAAATTTGGCCAACCGCACCAGCTTGCTCTAAAGAAAATAGCAAGTGTCCTAGAAGCCCCTGAAGTCAAACGGGGAGACACTGTGGCCTTTCAGAAGTTCTCCCTTCAGATCCAATCATTAGTGGGCCTGTTGCAGACCTTGGGCCCTGAAGGGGAAATCGAACTGAACTGTGGTTCACACGTGGCTCGATTGCTGAGTAAGCTCCCGGCAGAACAGCGAGCCGACTTCCGCCGCCATCAGTTCAACCAGCCTGGAGCTACCCACACCCTACATGACCTATCAGAGTGGCTCCGCTATGAGTCTTGGTGTCAGGGCTTTGACCATCAAGCCATAGGAAAGCTCAGTAAGGAAAGGCAGAACACAAAGAGTGATGGTCGTCCAGGAAAACAAACAGTGACAGTCTTACATGGTGCCAGAGAAACTTCTGCAGCTTCCACCCTACCACACAAACAGAGTTCAGCGAAGAGTAAAGCCCAGAGTAAGGCTTTCTGCCCCTACTGCGAAAGCACCGAGCATTACCTCAGTCAGTGCAGTGATGTTGCTAAACTCTCCAAAGACCAGCTGAAAGAGTGGATCCAGGTAAATAAACGGTGCTGGCGTTGTGCACGAAACCATCAAGCTGCTCAGTGTACGTTGAAGAAGCCCTGTAACCTCTGTCAGGGAAAACACCTCTTGGCTCTCCATGAGATAAATACCCGATCAGAGAAGAGAACTAATGATGTTGCAGTTAAGGAAGAGAGCTGCTTAACCACCTCTGCCTCTGACTCCCTCTACCTCGACCGACCAGGAGCTGGGAATAGGGTCATGCTAAAGGTCGTCCCTGTGCTCGTGCGTTATGGGGAGCGGACCCTAGACACCTTCGCCATTCTCGACGATGGTTCCGAGAGGACGATGCTGTTACCATCAGCAGCTAAGTTTCTTGGCGTCAAGGGGACCCCTGAGGATCTTCCTCTCCGTACAGTCCGTCAGGATATCCAGGTACTCCATGGCCACACTGTGTCCTTCGGTGTCTCCCCAGCTGCCAGCCCTCAGACTAGTTATAAGATCAACTGTGCCTTTACAGCTGGTCGCCTCAGCTTGGCTCAGCATACCTACCCTGTTGACCGCCTTCAGAAGAAGTTCAATCACCTACGTGGTATTCCCATACCTGCTCTGAGTGAGGCCAAGCCATCCCTCCTTATAGGCTCCGAACAGCCCCATCTCATAACTCCCATTGAACCAGTTAGACTTGGCCCGCCTGGTAGCCCAGCTGCAGTCCACACCAGACTTGGGTGGTCACTTCAAGGCCCTATCCACCATACGGGGCGGCCAGCTCACTCAGCACAGTGTCTGTTTACGACATCTCCAACCCAGCTGGATGAATTATACAAGCATGTTGAAAGGCTCTGGCAAGTGGATACCATACCTCAGCGTATGGAGAGAGAGGTGACTCGGTCAAAGCAGGACCAACAAGCAGTAGCATTACTCGACGCCCAGACAGTCCGTACACAGGTAGATGGACTCCTCAGGTATGCTACACCGCTGCTGCGCCATGCAAATATGCCACCATTGCGAGCGCCAATGGAATCAGTCATGCCTCTCCTGCGTAGCACAGAGAGACGTCTCCTCAAAGACCCAAAGCAAGCTGAAGCCTACAAAACAGAGATGCAGAAGCTTATCAGCACCGGTCTGGTGCAGGAAGTCAGCACAGAGACCTCCTCTAAGGAAAACTGGTTCATCCCCCATCACCTTGTCAGCCACAACGGGAAAAATCGCCTTGTCTTCAACTGCTCTCACCAATACCTCGGGCAGACTCTGAACCACTACCTGCTACCTGGCCCGACCCTTGGCGCCTCTCTATTAGGAGTCCTGGTGAGGTTCCGCGAACATTCCATAGCAGTCAGTGGAGATATCAAGGGGATGTTTCACCAGGTGCGCCTCCTCCCTGATGATCGCCCTCTGCTGAGGTTCCTGTGGCGTGACTTGAAGGTGGATGAGGCCCCAAGGACGTTTGAGTGGCAAGTCCTGCCTTTTGGCACAACCTGCAGCCCCTGCTGCGCCACGTACGCTCTCCAACGCCATGTTGTTGACCACAGCCAGCCTGACGACGTTGTAAGATTCTCTGTTGAGAAGTGCTTTTACGTCGACAACTGCCTGCAGAGCGTGCGTACTCCAGAGGAAGCCAAGCTGTTGGTGGATCGGCTCCGTGCTCTTCTGGCCTCGGCCGGCTTCGAGCTACATCAGTGGGCATGCAATGATACTAGTGTCCTGAGCCACTTGCCCCAAGAAGCCAGATCAGAAAGCCTGGATCTGTGGCTAGCTCAAGATAAGTCCAACCCTCTCGAATCAACGCTTGGCCTCAGCTGGAATTGGGAGACAGACTCTTTGAGCTAAAAGCACAGGCCTGTAGTCTATGAAACCCCAACCCTGAGGAACATTTATCGAGTCCTAGCTTCTCAATATGATCCCTTAGGTTACTTATTACCTTTCACGACCCGAGCAAAGCTCATTGTCCGGCAACTATGGGATAAGCAGCGCAGTTGGGACGACTCCAACTTACCCTCAGAACTCCTGCATGCCTGGTCCATTTGGGAGACTGAACTTGAGAGCCTACCTCTCCTTAGCTTCCCACGGCCCTACCTGCCTACGGACGCCAGCCTAGAGGGTACCATCTGTGAAGTGCACGTCTTCGCTGACGCATCAGAGCAAGCTTATGGAGCCGTGGCTTACTGGAGGACTGAGTATGGTGAAGCTCAGACACACCTGTCCTTCATTCTCGCTCGTTCCCGAGTTGCTCCAAGACGTCGGCAGTCCATCCCCCGCCTAGAGCTCTGTGCAGCTCTTGTGGCAGCACAGCTTGCTCATGTCCTCAAGGAAGAGCTCACTCTGACAGTAGCTCGCACTGTGTTGTGGTCTGACTCAACAACAGTACTAACCTGGCTACACTCCCAGTCCTGTCGCTACAAGGTCTTTGTGGGAACAAGAGTAGCTGAGATACAGGAGCTAACTGAGAATTGCACCTGGCGCTATGTAGATTCAGCGAACAACCCTGCAGATGATCTGACTAGAGGCAAGACTCTGGAAGCCCTTAAAGAGCCGAACCACTGGTCACAAGGACCTCCTTTTCTTCTCCAGAGCCCAGACACCTGGCCAGAGCAACCCAACACCAGGAACTCTGAGGATGAAGCAGAGCTCCGGAAGGCCACCTTCTGCGGGGTAACAGTGACTTCACCTGTAGCTGGCAGCCCAGATGACAAGGTGTACAACACCTGGCAGGAGCTCCTGGATGCCACTGTTTCGCAACTCCCTGGACAGCCTCCTTCAACGGCTCCACCTACCGCTGAAGACTATCAACAAGCCGAGGCGATTGTCCTTCAGCGAGCTCAACAACAGTCGTTCTCAGAGGATTACAAGCTCCTTGCAGCAGAGAAATCTGTCCCCTCTGGGAGTCGCTTACTTACTTTATCACCTGAAATGGACGTTTCCACGAACCTCATAAGAGTCGGTGGCCGGCTTCGTCGCCTAGAGGGTCTGGACAATGCAACTTTGCACCCTGTTGTCTTGGATGCCTCACACCCAGTGACCCGCCTGCTCATCCAGAAATATGACGCCGACCTACACCATCCTGGTCCAGAGCGAGTCTTCGCAGAGCTGCGGAGGTCAAACTGGATAATCCGTGGACGAGAGGCAGTTCGCCGACATCAGCGTGCCTGTGTCGAATGTCAGCGCTGGAGAGCTCGGCCTTCCATTCCCAAAATGGCTGATCTTCCCACTGCCCGCCTCCAGTTACATAAACCAGCCTTCCACTCCACTGGGGTGGATTGTTTTGGGCCCATGCTTGTTAAGGTGGGTAGACGCCAAGAGAAGCGCTGGGGGATTATATTTAAGTGTTTAACTACCAGGGCAGTACACTTAGATCTCCTCAGAAGTATGGATGCTGATGCTTACCTCATGGCCCTGAGGCGATTCATCGCCCGAAGAGGAACCCCTATGGAGCTGTGGTCAGACCAAGGGACCAATTTTAAAGGAGGGGAACGAGAACTTCAAGAGGCCTTTGCTAGCATGGCACCAACCTTGCAAGAACAACTTGCCCGTCAAAGGATTAAGTTCCAGTTTAACCCCCCAGCAGCCCCACACTTTGGCGGAGTGTGGGAGCGAGAAGTGCGCTCTGTTAAGTCTGCACTGTACACCTGTGTGGGGACCCAAGCTGTCTATGAAGATGTCCTTCTCACGGTGCTCCTGGAGGTTGAGGCAATCCTCAATTCAAAACCATTGGGTTATGTATCTGCAGACATAGCAGATATTGACCCTGTGACCCCAAATAGTCTCCTCATGGGGCGGCCTGATGGATCACTACCCCAAGTGGTCTATCCTGAGACAGAAATTCTGAGCCGCAGACGGTGGCGGCATTCACAGATCCTTGCTGATCACTTCTGGTCCAGATTCATCAGAGAATACCTCCCTGGCTTGCAGACTCGACAGAAATGGCACTCCTCTTCCCCCCAACTCCTGGATAAGGCAGTTGTCATGCTGGTGGACCCGCAGCTGCCTCGGGCCCTGTGGGCCATTGGACATGTAATTAAGATTCACCGCAGCGATGATGGGTGCATCAGGTCAGCTGATGTGAACGTCAAAGGTCATGTGTATACCCGCCCAGTAGCTCGGTTGGTGATCCTGCCAGCTCTCCCGTCGGGGGAGGACACTGAGGAGGCCAAACCCAGGCCTGACTGATAGACCTTTATTTGAGCAAATGTGCCCTGCACATTTGGGGGCGGCTGTATAAAAGGTCTGGACATTCTGGTTGCCTGCCCCTTTAATCCGTATGTGTTGTTTTGGGTGCGTGTGTGGATAGAGGAGGAGCTGCAGTTCAGTATGCATCACTCACAGTTTTAGCCTTTATCACCTGTTGTCTGTACCTGACGATTGTTGCCTTGTTCCTCCTGTGTAATCCAGCGCCTTATGTTTCCAGTATTGAGTTAATGACCAAAAGTAAGTGCCCGCTAATGCATGATAATTAGTCTGTTATAATGAGCGATAATCCCGACGTAGTCACGTTGCTCATGCTCTATCTTACTGGCGAGAGTTCGAGCTAACGGCGGTGCTAAGTGTTAGCCTTCATGCACTCGAGTAGAAACGGCACCGTCTATGTTGTTATAAAGTGAAGAGTTGGCAGCGCCTCCATGTGGAGGAAATGTCGGGCATGTGGACACTATTATTGTTAATGCATCTAGCCACAGTGTGGCGCCATTGTCATCTGTAACTTGGGTGATATGTGAAGTTGAGTCATTTTGGTTTAGTATAGTGAGGGTTTCATTAATATGTAACTTTAAGCAACTGTTTAGTCAGAAACAACTATTACAACGTATATTTGTTTATGTTGGAATTGCATTTGGTGGGTGTAATAGGATAATGTTCATAAAGGCATTTATATTCATGTTAAAGAAGTTATTTGCTGTACTTTCAGTATCTCACAGTGATTTATTTGTTATTCTAGACTGATGACAATACTATATGGAATAAATCTGGCTGGACTACACTTCAGTTCTAAGAAGGCATTACATCTCTTCATCATCATTCCTGTGTCCTGGCCGATACACCATCCTGTTTACTGTTAGACCCCATACGAGCTAGCCCTGCTTAATCACCTCCATAACAACAGTCCTGATATGGGCAGGCAATCATTTGCCTCAGCTTAAGATGTCTTTGCAAATGGGTAAAGAAGTCTGCTTCTGTGCAAGGCTCCACAAAGTCGCACAACTGACAGTGAAATGCAGTTTCTCCACTTTTGCCTGCATCCTTTTGAGTGTGCCATGTTGAAAGGTGTACTTTGAGTGCATTAAAAAATTTAAATGTGCAGAGGCATTCCTTATGAAGGCATGGGAGTGGGGATGTCCGAGTGTGAAATCCATGTTTTAAGCGGTAATGCTTAAGCAAGTAGCCTCTCTTTTCAGCAAAAAATGTGCAGTACTTACAAGTCCACTGCATTAGGGAGCACTGCTCTGGTTGACCTGAAAAGACATGATAATTTCAGCATTAAGCACTTATTTTTTAAAAAAAAGTTTAATTTTTTTCCTAAATAGTCACAAATTAAAATGTACAATTAATTGTTTTAAACACAAATTAAAATCTGCAATGAATCATTTTAACATTGACAAACTAAAATGTGCAATAAATTATTTTTAAATGAAATGAAAGATTTTTTAAATAGTGAAATTGAAATATACAATTAATTTTTTAGTCACAAACCAAAAATGTGCTTTGAATTATTTTTTAAACAGTCATAAATAAAGATGTACAATTAATTATTTTTTAACAGTCAAGTCGAAGTGTGCAATGAACAGTCACAAACTGCCATGTACAATGATTTATTTTAAACAGTCCAAAATTGGAATAAATTAACTTGATCCGTTTAACAATGGAATTGGTTTTATCATAATCCCACTGTAGTAACATTAATGTATTTCTGTTACCCAAACCCGTGGAACTAATACAAATATTGAATGATTATTGTATTGTATGAAGCATTAGGTAAATACCTTAAATTGCTGAGAGCGGGGTAAGTGTGGACAGTTGACCATCTGCTTCAGCCTGAATGGAGGACAGTGAAAAAACACACAATTAAGGCAACAATTTCAAAATATAGACACATAAATCAACACACCAGGTTGTTATAATATCACTCTTGTTAACTGTATTCCTATATTGAGCTTTAAATTCAGTGGCAAAGGAGAAATCCTTTAGAAAATACAGAGATAAGGACCCCGACTCTCGTTACATTGTCAAAATAAGTTAAATCTGTGTGGATCCTTAGGTGTAGTTCACATCAGTGGCGCCAGGATCGCTCGCGCTCTGCAGCGATCGTTTCGGCGTATGGTCTGTTTTGGGCGCGAGCCGCGAGCGATCGCGTCAGTCTTGGCAGGAAGTCACACATGAAACAACGAGAGAATCCGGTCAATTTTCTAAATTAAATCAATTTTCAAAATGAAACACAGAGATTGACAAATACCATAGCCCTCTCCTTGTGCGTTTGTTGCCTATTTGTGTTTATTTATCTAAACAGAACGCGACAGAGATGAAAACACACACACATCGACACACATATATACACAAAGGGTACCCACACACACACCGACACACCTTAGGTGTATATAGATGACCTATATACGTTCAGGGTACACATAGCCTACACCGACAGACACACACACACACACACCGACACACAACGACACAGGCTACACATACACAGCTGAGGGGCAGAGGCCTTGTCGACCGGCGCAGAGAAATGAGCATCTGGTGTGAACTGGAAGGCTGCGGCTAGCGCGCGATTTTCAAGGGCGAGCCGCTTTGCACGCTTCGGCATCCGGTGTGAACCGGCTGAAACTAACTTCCCTGTGCGGGTCGGAACACCGTGGTCCCGGTACCGAAGCTCCGCCACACCCACAACAACGCCAAACGGCCGACCTTCTCTCCCACACTACATAAACTGTAGTCTACATTTGTTTAAAAAAATGGTAACGTTACTGTGCTAGTGGTGATATTTGAATTTGATTTTGTTTACTCCTCCCTGGCAAGCACACAGCACTACACTACAACAAGACAACGCAACAGTTTACAAAAGAGTAAAATATTTACTTACCAAATCAATGTGCTAAACACAAGTAGGCTAGGTTAAGGTGTTGAAGGGAGCTCCTGGTTGACCATGCGGTTGACGTGGACATGTGTAGGAAAGTTCTGGTTGCACGAAGTAGATGAGGCAGGTCTGAGCATGTCCAATAAAACGCCCAAAGCACACTGGGTACAATAAATTATTCTTTCTAATTTGACTTAACTAGGATAAATCAAGTTAAGCATGTTTTCCAACCCCAAATTACTACTTACTTATTTAAAATTAGTGTTCATAACAGGTTGATGAAAACTGAATTTAGTTCACTTATCATATTTAATTAATTTGTATGTTAGCATTTGCAGTGTAGTGATATTAATCCCGAGATACACAAGGTGTTCAGTGGAAAGTCTGAAGGGTAGATTGCCAAGAAAGCCAGCGTCGAGACCATGAGAGAAGGGCATGAACAAACTTTTTCTCCAGTTAACACTAAAAGATCTAAGAACATCCCTGTCTCCCCTTTTTGATATAATAAACAGCTTTGGGCAGCTTTCTGGGTTTAGAGACAAGATTATATCATCTGCGTACAGACCAATGGTACAATGAGATGTGCCGCAACCAGAGGCTCGAGAGTCAGCGCAAAGAGCATTGGGGAGAGGCAGCAACCCTGCCTGGTTTCATGGTGCAGTGAGAAAGGGGGAGACCTGTCATGGTTAGTCAAAACGGAGGATTTGGGGCAAGAATAGTAGCAAACATGTACTTCCATTCAATTTGATCAAATGCCTGTTGGGCATCCAGGGAGATAACTGCCAAGTAAGGCAACTTAGTAGAGTAAATTATATTCAATGAACGCTGGGTGGTTAGAAAAGGAAAATCTATCTGGAATAAACTCTGTTTCAGTACCGTTGGAATTACTGTTGGTGGCTGAAAACAGCCACTAACAAAAACCGCTGTAAAAATATATCAGATAAATATTTTTTCAACTTTTTTTGCATAAATATGTTAATTAGCCTCACTTCTGGTCAAAACTACTAAATATTTAAATATTTTTAGAATTTTAAGATTTTAAATGCCAATTTTATAAGCAGTGTCACCGACACCAACAAAAGGAAACAGAAAACCAACCATGCACCCTCAATATGCATTTGGTTTTCTGAATTTTGTTTTTTCAGGGAAAATGAAAACTAGTATTACTGAAACATTTAGAATTTTTTTCATACTTGCTTTATGACCAGCATTTCATTCATAGGCCTATAGTGGGTAAATTGTGTCATGAGGTGGTCAACAATTAAAAATGACTAATTTGACCTCTCCCCTACAGACCAGAATGCATCTTTTTATACTGTAATGGCTGTGCGATCAAAAAATGTGGTTATAATGGAAGTCAATGGGGAAATTTCATCCACCAACAGTATGAAAGGGAGAAAAAGTTCAAATCTGATGGTGCACAAAAACTAATAATGCATCAAAGTCAATGTTGTACTTATTCATGTACATCATGCATGATGCTGCACAAATAGTTTTATTACTTTGTGAAAGCATTAAAACTTACAATAACACACAACATTTTTCACTTTTATTTCATTTATTATTTTGCAGGAAAAGATTAAAAATAACGTAATAAAATCAGAATTAAACAGCTCTGACTCACTTAAAACTGGTTTACAGCTAATTTCTGTTCTGCATTACATAAAAGACAATATCATATAACAAAACAGAACAAACAAAAGATCCAGTACCACAGAAATTACTACGTACTTTGTTGAATCAATTCAAAGATTTCATGAGATGATCACAAAGTAACGATGGGTTCGTCCTTTGCCAGTGGTTATTTCTCTGTGTTTTTTGAATGTTTTTTTTTTTATTCCAAAGGAATTATAAAATTGCTTGTCCTATATTATGTTTTTGGCATGCAGTGTTTTGTGTCACCATGTTTTTCACTTTAACACTCAGTGTGTATACTTGTGTTACAGGACTTTGCTGCTGGATATAAAATACAGAGTGGCAAGTGCGTTGTCACTATTAAGGTAAGTATTGGTTCTTTCTTTGTCAGACCTGGCTATTGGCAATGTATGCTCAGGCCTGGAATGAAGTCATTTTTAGGAGAAGTCACTTTGGCCTATGATGAATTTGCATTTATTTGAGCTTTCTGGACAAACTGTATGGCACAAAAGTGCACAAACAATAGGTTATAATTACACTGTATGAAGAAAGGAAACAGAAAAAGTTTTAGCTGATAATTAGCCAGATGAGCTCCTGTAAGTAATCAATACAAACACACATCATTAGACTGTAAACCATTATTCAAACCAATAAATAAATGCAGTCAATCAGACAACGTAAAAGCTCATTTTATATTTCACTTTTATAAAAATATTGGGTTTTTATTGTGTTGTGTACTTTCAGTAGTGAGTGACAGATAAACACACACAAAGGGCAACCATTTATTGCATACTACAGTTAGAAACTGACAATAATTAGCTGATAATTAACCTGATCAGCCACAAAGTAATTGATACACAAATTATTAAACCATTAACCAACCAACATTATTAGACCAACTGTATGATTAGAATTGTATAGATTGCAGTGTCCATGGCCAATTCCATTCTATTTAAAGTCTGACCTTTGCTAATTCAAATTTTCTTTCTTTGTAAGACCTGTATACGGCAGTATACAAAAACATTTTTGGAAAATTGAATTGTACATTAACATTAACATCTTCAAATGGCTCTTAATAAACACAGTATTTTTTTCGGACAGTGTTTAACATTATAAATCAATAAATTCTACTACATTTTAGCAGCTTTCTGAGTGTTTTCTTAGTGTTAGACCAGTCGATTAGTCTAAATTCAATTTTGCCTTAATCGACAGGGAAATTAGTCACCAGGAACATCCCTAATGGTGACTAGGGATGTAACAATACATTCAACTCAAGATTCGATACAATTTCTGATACTGGCTTAATGATACGATTTTTTTTTAACATAATGAGATTGCAGACAAATTATGACTAAAAAATATTCTTGTAATTATTTGTCAGATAAAAAACACAACATTTCTGAGGTAGGGTGTAGCTGCAAAACACAAACTATGCGATGAATGTATATTTAATAGGGCTGTCAAAGTTAACACGTTAATGCTTTAATGTAAATTCCTTTTAACAACACAATTTTTTTTTTAAACTTTATTTTTATTATTTTCTTTTAAACAAAAACAGAACTTAAAACAGACAAGGTCATCACAGGTGTAGAGAAATGCTAAACATACAGAATGAGGATTGAATGAACCTGCGTTACATTCATTGTCGAAAAAGTCCTTTATGTCCATGAGTGTTATTTGAGGTCCAAAAAGTTTTTATGATCCTTGGCTCCATTTAATGCTAGTTGTCAGTGTTTCCTTCAAAGTGAGATGTCTCCCATTCTTTCTTAACTTAAAAGTCTACTCTGTTTGTGCAAAGGAAAAATACATTACATTGTTTCTCCAACCAAACACGTATAAAGAAATCACTACAGTTTCAAATAGGACAAATAGGACATTTTTTCCAGTATTTTTCACATTTCTTGGTAGCATGTCTCAGGGAAAAGGTCAATCGTTCCATAGTATAAATGGCATTAATTATTTCTATCCACTCAAGGATTGTAGGAGGATCTATGCTCAACCATTTTCTGGTTATTGCTTTTTTTTACTACCTGCTAGTAGTATTTGTAACAGGTATCTGTCCTGTTTTTTCAGGACAGTTGATACATTTCCCAAATATATAACACTGAAATTAAAATCAAGCTCTGAGCTGATTATAGATCTGATCTCTGTCACCACATCTGTCCAGTAAGAAAAGATTTTAGGGCACTCCCAAAAAATGTGAAAATGACCAGCAGACATTTTACCACACATTCTCCAGCACCGACCTTGTTCGGGGTTGTGACTTTGTGATTTTTTAACCTTTGGAGTTATAGGTGTCCAGGTGTATTCCCTCCATAAATCTGAACTTGAAGTTGTAGACATTGTCCTACAAATATTTAACCAGTCATCTTCAGTCAGTGTTATGTTAGCTTCTTTCTCCCACCTTGATTTAACATACAGAGTGGAAAAACCCCTGTCCAGTTGTAAAGATGAGTAAGTCTTTGAGATCAATTTCCTATTAGAGTTACCTTTGTATGCATCAGTGAATATCTTAATCAATCTCAGTCCCTTCTCTCCAATAGTTTTAATATTTGTGTCAAAATAATGTCTCAGTTGAAGGTACCTGTTACAGTGATGATTATTGTGGGAATAAGAAGAAAGAAGAGATGACACAGGTGTACCCAAAAAAAATGTTCAATACGAGCTCGGGTTCTTCCACATCATACAGCATACAGAGTAAGAAGGAATGAACCAAGAACACTCCAACAGTTACAGCTTACATAGGGTTGTCTGACTAGACATAACCGGTTTATTTTTGGACCATGCAAATATGCCAACAATGGACAGAGTCTTGTCCACCAGACTTTCTGGCACCCTGCCAGCCATATATCTGTCACCATACACGTCATGTCGGAGTGTAAAACATACCACACCGGTCACAGAAATACATCCTGACAGTACTTAAAGAAATTGCATTTCTCTACGTTATATGTTTTTGAAAGACTGCATTTGTCCAGAGTTTCAATCTGTTGTTAAATTTAGGCGGTGTTGCCAGCGTAATATTCGTGCATTCCTCTCGAAGTTCAGGTCTTTAAATTCTTTATGCCAAATGTTTAAGGGGACTGCAGTCCATTTAGATAATTTGTCTAAATACTTCTTCTGAAGGGATTTTTCCCCAAGTACAGATTGAAGAGGTATGTTTGTTTGAGTTTGTTCTATGTCTTTCCATTTCACATCATATGTAGGATCACACCAGCAAACCAGAAAACGTTAACTGTGCTGCTTTGTAATAATCTTCTAAGCAGAGTGAAGCCCTTCCTCTTCTGTCCTTGGGCAATTGTAATGTCTGAAATTGAATCCTAGGTCTTTGCTTTCCCCAAATGAAGGATGAAATCATTCAGCTCCACTCACTGAATTGCTTGGGAGGGACATCAACAGGCAATGACTGAAAAAGGTAGAGCAGCCTGGGTATTATATTTATCTTTATAACGTCTATTCGATTATACATGTTCATTGGTAATAATGACCAGCGATTTAAATCGGCCTTAATATCCGCTGTTATATGAGTATAGTTATGTTCATAGATGGCAGTTAGATCTCTAGGTATTTGTACTCCCAGGTATTTAATTATGTCACCCTTCCATTTAAAATGACATAATCTGTAAACTTTTTCTTGTGGTTCATAGTTAAAAGTAAGAGTTTGGGTTTTCTGTAAGTTCAATTTGTACCTGGAGTATGAACCAAATACTTTAAGAAGAGACAGTAATTTAGGCAAGCTTTCATTAGGGTTGGTAAGCGTCACAAGAATGTCATCTGCGTACAGACAGGTCTTGTGTTGTGTATCTCCAATCAATATGCCTGTTATGTCATTATCTTCTCTGATTGCCTGTGCTAGTGGCTCAATAAAGAGGGCGAAAAATGTAGGGCTGAGGGGGCATCCCTGACGCCATCCCCTCTCAAGAGACACTGTTTTAGATAAATTCCCGTTTATTTTAATTCTGGCTGTGGGAGAGCAATGAAGGTAAAGATTTCAGGCATTCAACTACCTGGCTGTTAAAACCAAATCGTCTAAGAACCAACCAGTTTGGTTTGTATCTATCAAATCCAGGATTATATTTTCCATTCGTTTTGTGAGTATTAATGCAAATAATCTGTAGTCCATATTTAAAACAGATATGGGTCTGTAAGAACTAGACTCTGTCCTATCTTTACCCGTGTTAGGAATTACTAAAATTACTGCTTGTGTCCAGGACGATGGAGTCTCCCCCCCTCGAAGAACATAATTAAAACATTCCTTAAGAACTGGTATTGTAATCTCTCTAAAGGTTTTATACCATTCCGATGGGTAGCCATCTGCACCTGGCATTTTATTTGTTTTTAATCTTGATATATATATGTTTATTTCTTCTTCTATTATCTCCTGAGTTATTATTTTATTCTGCTCTGTTCCTACAGATGGTGAGTCTAAAGACATTAGAAAATTTGATATGGCCGTTGACTCAGCTGCCTGAGGCTGAGCAAAATAATATAATTTTGTGTAGTATTTTTCAAAGGAAATTTGTATGTCATCCAGTGTATGATACATCTTATTGGTTTGCGGGTCTCACTTTATGTATAAATCTCTCGGCCTGCTGTTTGCATATTCTCCAAGCAAGTAGTTTTTTTTTATTTAGAACCACTCTCATAAAAAATTTGTTTAATTAATTTAGCTCTCTTCTCTATTTGATTTTCATATACTTTGTTTAAAGTCTGTTTTATATCCTGAATCTGGTTTAGAACATCAATGTCATTATATTCCATATGTTTATTCTCCAAAGACTCCAAGACAGTCAAATCCTTGTTTCTCTTTTTCCTTCTTCTTCTGAGCTGACCACATGATAAGTTTACCTCTAATAACAGATTTTGCAGCGTCCCACAGTGTACTGGGAGACACTGTGCCATTATCATTATGTGTAGTGTATTCTTGAAATTCTCCCTTTATGTATTTCTGACATTGAGGATCATTCAAAAGATTAGTGTTAAATCTCCACAATGTGTCTTTGGGCTTGCTGTCAAAATGCAGTGTTAAATATACCCCTGCATGATCAGAGATATCCATTACCCCAATGTTACATTTGGTAATCCTGTGGTGATCTGAATTAAACATAAAAAATAATCAATTCTTGAATATACAGAATGAGCATGAGAAAAAAAAAGTAAAGCATCTATCAAGTGGGTGTAGCTCCCTCCACACATGTACCATACCGTCTTATTATTTTTTTGTTTTGTTTTGTTTGAGGAGTCCATAGAGGGATAAAGTTGGATATTCCAGTCTCCCCCACATACCAACACACCTGACACTTTCGTAGATATAAGATTAAAAACTTTTTTTGATCTGCTGTTTATTATTTCCTGGTGGTCTATAAACATTCAATAATGTCACTTGTTTGTGGTCAATTAAACCTTTGACCATTAAGTAGTGCCCTTCTTTATTGTTGATCTGTGAGGAGAGCTGGAAGTTTACCTTGTTTGAAATTAGTATCGCTACAGTGCAGTGCGCCATAGAAGCTTCAATTGACTTAACTATTGAAGTTTCTAGTGCATTTTGGCCTTAATGTTAAATTGAGCAGGTCAGTGCTGATCTGTGCCTGATGGACTTTGTCATGTAATTATTTGAGCATGTATTTTTATGCCAAATGCAGTGCCTCTGAGGGTTTCTGGGCATATTTGTCATTTAGGTTAATGTATTTGATTGAATAAAGTTACATTTGAATTATACTTTAAACACTTGAAAAATATCCCTTTAACCCTTGAGGCAGCCTTAAAAAAACTATACACTTTTTTCCCAAAGGCCAAAACACATTGCAGGGTTCAGAAAAATGCAGTGAAGTGACAAACATTTCATGGAGGAGCCGTGCATCGGTCTGTTTCAGACAGATATTTTAATCTGATTTAATCTGATGCTGTGGATGTGGGCCCTCAATTCTGCAGTGTCTCTTGACTGGTCCTGCCATATGATAGCCAGAATACTTTTGACTGCGGTCTGGTGTTTGCTGAGTGTCCTGTATCTCAATGCAGTTGTCTGGATGCGGGCCCTCAATTCCAGTGGTGGACAAAGTACTCAACCCCAGTACTTGAGTCAAAGTATAGATACTCCTGGTCAAATATTACTCAACTACAAGTGAAAGTTGCTCAGTCAAAATTTTACTTGAGTTAAAGTACTAGAGTACTTGGTTTTAAAAATACTTAAGTATTCAGAAGTACACGTTTATAAAAATACTTAAGTATTTAAAAGTACAAATTACAAAGTACATTTTCTAATATCAATACATGCTGTATTGTTTTCATGATGCATTTACAGAAGCTTGTAACTCTCTGAAACCATCTAATGATGCACTGACCTGCTTGTAGAACCACTCTGCTACACAAAGCCTATAGAAACACCTATAAACACTTCAGCATAGAAATACAATCAAAACCAAAAAGGACAGCTGTTGTCATGTTCTGATGTAACTGTATTAAAATCACCACATAAAATTAGATTGAAGCTAACTGTAAGGAGTTCTCCAAGTCTGTTAAATAACTGAGATTTCTTTCTGTCTTCAGAGGCAGTATATATACATGAATTATGTGGTATTTTTCACCCCGATAAAAACAATCCAACTTTAAAAGCTACCTGGAACAATTAATAATTATAATAACATCTTGAGATTTCATTTTGTCTTTCTCCTGCTGTCACCATTACTGCTTTTTGTTTGAATGACAGAGGGAGAACTTGCTTGTTCTTGTTACAGAGCGCCTGGATGATGTATTTCCACTTTTACATCAATCCAGAGGAGCTACTGTGATTGGTTTTCTTTTGTGAGGAGAGCACAGCATGTGACCAACTGCATTTTAGAAAAGAAAAACACCAACAGCTGACTTCAAAGCTCAGTCGAAAAGTAACAACAACCTTCCTAGAAATGTAGTGGAGTCAAAAGTACAATATTTGTTTTTGAAATGTAGTGGAGTGAAAGTAATACGTTTCCAGAAAAACAAATACTCAAGTAAAGTACAGATACTCAAAAATGTACTTAAGTACAGTACTCAAGTAAATGTACTTTGTTACTGTCCACCACTGTTTAGGTGTAAATCTGGAACAAATAAGTAATGCGAGTTTAATATTTAAGAAATTGAGTGACTCGAACTTAAACTAACATCATTTAAACAATTTTTGATTTAAGAGCTAAGTTGATTCCAAGTTTTAGAAAACTAAATCTGGTAAATTCCCTAAGGATATTCTAGGAGAGAGGAGGCACCATGGTAGATTTGTGAGGCTCGTGCAAACTGCTTCTTGTAACCGGCGCCAAAAGACTGTGCGCCTTAGGGAGCCTTCAACGAGCTTCATGGTCAGGCCAATGGGTAGAATAAGAGGGCCCACCTTCATCCCTCTCCCCTTTCCCATAGCTTTAATGCCTTGGGGTTCATACGTTGTCTCAAGCCAGAAACGAGGCCAGTGAACAGAGGTCAGGTTGTGCACGGGACCCACGGTGGCAACCGGACAAAGGACGCAGCCATAGCCGTAATTTTTCTGGGGGCTAAGGACCCGCTAGTACAGTCCACTGATCCATGAGTGCTGCAGGCAGCAGATTAATGAACATGCTGTCGCCTGCAGGAAAGTCTCAGTTTGTGGGTCTTGATGACACAAGATGAAAATCGCCAAAACTGCCCAATCAAGGGATACACCAGTGTATCCTCAGTCTGAGCTCCTCCCAGTAAATTGCACTGCTCTCTGTTCAGCGTAAATGAAAAGAAACTAAACTTAATTGATATGTTTTTTTTTGTTGTTGTTGCTTTTTCTGCATTTTACTGTGACACACCTAGTTTTCATACTGAAAATTATTCAGCTCTTGCAGTGAGCAATGTGAACGAAAATTTAGAGTTGCATGTGTTGAAAATATCTGTTTGCTTAATCAATTTCAATTTTCACTGTAATCAAAGAGTACATCTAACACTTAGAGTTTATTGGCTCTAAAAAAAGTTAGCTTTACTCTAGTACTTGCCTAACTTACTCAGGTTTACAGTGAATAAATATTAAATAATAACAACAACAATAATCATAATAATAATAATAATAATTATAATAATAATAACAAATAATAAATAATATATAATAAACAACCAGCCAAAAAGCTGGTATTTCTTTTTCCTTTTTTTTGTAATTTTTTTTTCATAGCACCTGTTCATAGAAGCACCAAAGAAAAGACATTTGAGGAAAGTATCTTTATCCCTGAATTGCACCTCAGTGGCGAACCGTGACAATTAGAGCTGGGACTTCAGTTCAGCCAAAACTTTGCCAGACACCAAAAATGCAGCAAAATGGAAAAGGATTTTGCTGGAATAAGGGAGAGGCCGCAGTTAGCTCATGACATGTTTGTACTATATACAAACCATGCCATACATGTCATATACGTGCCATATATAAACTCCACTTGAGGGCAGCAAACACCACACAATAATAGCTGAACAAGAGTTTTCTGTACTAAAACTTTACTGCAGTTACTGTTACTGTTACTATTGTTTGGGTAAGTTATAATTAAGTTTGTGTTTAATATTAAGAGCTGTACTAATGGATAAGGATCATGAGTCTCCAGTTTTATTTTTTCTGTCTACTAACACAGCTCTGTCTGCTGTCCTGTGCTGTGCTGTTAGGAGAAACTTTAATGAAGAAAATTCAAGTGTCTGAAAATTCTTTTCTAACAGACACCGGGATGAGCGCAATTTCAGTCCCGGACATGCAGATCCTCCACTACACCACGAAAGTCTGCCTTAAACAAGTCAGTACTATCAAGTCAGCTACCGAGCAACAGCGTTGGTCTCGATGGCTTAGTCACCAGCAAGATATCACTGACCTTCAAGAAGGCCTAATGCAGGGGTCGGCAACCCATGGCTCTGGAGCTGCAAGCAGCTCTTCAGCCTCCTTGTAGTGGCTCCCTCTGGCTTTGACAGAAAAAAAAGAAAAGAAAGAAAATGAATAACAGTTATTTCTTAATTTAACTTTGATTTATTTCATTTTTATTTATTTTGTTGCACAGTTATCTTGGAGTTTGAGGTGATACTAATTTTAAAAAGTTTTAATATTCTGTTAACTAAAATATGCATCACATCCACGTCTATCCACGCCTTTACCTGCAGGGGGCTTCTTGAGTGTGCGATCCCCGCCCTCTGTAAGCCAACCATGAATAAATCCAAAAAAAGAAAAGTCTCAGAGGAAAATAGAGAGTTTAATTCTGCGTGGACATATTCCTTTGCCTTAACTGCCAGCGATGCTGGCTTACCTGTGTGCTTGATATGTGGCGAGAAATTAGCAAACCAAAAAAAATGTAACGTTGAAAGACATTTTCAGAGCAAGCATTTGCTGAAAAGTACAAAACAGGAAATTGTTCAGAAAATTAAAGAAGTGCCTCTCTCTGCAAAGACCGTCAAGGACAGGGCCATTAAAATGGCATCAAATATCACCAGTAAGCAAATTAATGACATCAATTCAGCTCAAGCATATTCAATTGCCTGTGATGAGTCAAGTGATGTAACAGCACTGTTATGCAGATGTGTAAACTCTGATGGGTTGCAGGAAGAACTGATTGAACTTATAACGCTAAAAGGCCAAACATGGGGGGAGGACATTTGTGAGGTTGTTGTGAGTTGCCTAAAAGCCAAAGGAAAAAAAAAACACTCACCTGGTGTCAGTGGCAACTGACAGTAGTATGAGAGGAACACAGAAGGGCTTTGTGAATTTACTTCAGAATTCACTGGATCGAAAGCTGCTGACGTTTCACTGCATCTTGCACCCAGAAGCACTGTGTGCTCAAACAGCATTTGGGGAAAGATTCAGCGAGTTCAGAAAGGGAAAAAAACACTCTGTCCTTCCCTGTCACACCCCTGGACATGGACCCATCCCTGCTGAACATTTCTGCATTCGCAAGAGTAATTCAGCCCGATCTTGAAATTGAACTGGCCGACATAGCGGATAAAGACTTACGGCGGATCTTGAAAAAGTCATCTGTCAGAAGGCCGTTCTCGCTAAAGAGCACTAATGGAGTGATATTGAAACCCCCCCCAAACCCGACAAACTTGTTTTTGAAACATGAAATGCCATTCCTGACACTTATATGAACATGAAAAACCATTTGAAGTCCTGTCCATCCTTGGCTCAACATACTTATGTGAGCATGAAGCATGAACTTCATAAATTCCAAATATCACTCCCGCCTCACAGATGAAAATCAAGTCACATTAAATAGGTGAGAACACTAGCATTTAATAGGTTATTGCTTTTCAGAAAAACATTTATTTTAGACCCGGAGCTGATGTAGTTTTGTTTGTATGTTCAGGTGCTTTGGTGCTGATTGCTGTACGTGGCTGAGGAAAACAAAAACAGAAAACTATGACAGCACACTGAAATGGACTTCACTATGTTTTATTTATATTAAAGTGGGCTAGTTTTTATTTTATTAATTTTACACAAATAGGCACGCATAGTTCAGTGTTTAATTCATTTCAAAGTAGGCCTACACATGCACACTAAACTTCTGTTTGGGGTTTTCCTTCATTATAACAGGTAAAAATAGAAAAAGAATAAAATTTATAAAATTTTATAAGCTGTGTATATATATATATATAATCACTCTTTACACAACACTGCCGCTTACACAACAATTTCTCGTTTGTTAAAAGTGCAGTAATCCATATTAGTGAATTATTACAAAGTAAAAAATTATCACCACTTAATTAATCAACACTTTTTAACCTTCTTTTAACTGATTGTTCTGATTTTCTAGATGGCAAACTCAGATCTCACCCTCAGTGTCATCAACCCAGGTTCTAGCAACAGCAGGCAGCTATTCAGTTTTCAGTGAAAAGGCTGTGATAAATTCACTGTACACTACCTACCTAGCACCAAACAGCAGAAATTTGGTGCAGACCAAAACACAAATAAAGTGAATACAAAGTGATATTTGTCAGGTGGACCCCACCACCACCACCACCTGTCAGGACAAGCGGTTGTGGATGGATGGAATACTTTTTCTGAATCTAACTACTTCAAATTGGTATTTCGAAAGTGTTATATCATGACAGAATTTAAGTACAGGCCCTCACACTAAGAGCTGAAATGATTTGGTTAATCATATATGAAATGTCAGACATTTGTGAAAATACTCCTTAGGTTATATTTCTTTATATTTGTGTATATATGCTGTATGTGTGTGTAGCCCTGTGTTGTTCAATCATAAAAAATGGCATTGATACTTTTTTAATATTTTGTTGATCTTATTTTATCACACTGAAAATAATTAAAATGCTATTACTGGTGTTACGGTTCTCAATTCCTTTTGTCAGACAGTGACTTGATGTTGGGCAGTTGCCTATTTACGTCACAGGGTGGTACTGTTGCGCTGCCTGTTCTGCAGTTGATCTGGTGATTCGCTCTGTTTATCCCTTCCAGGGCACCGTAGTGTTGGGATTTGCTCCGTGTAGGACGCCATGTTTTTCAAAGTTTATTTTCGCTTGCTCCGCAAGGTAAGCATTGGATCAGTATCCTACATTATGTCTAAACGTTAGCACTAAAACCACCCATCCTGTTCACTGGTTCATGTGTACATGTTGGGTGAAAGTCCGCCATGTGTTTCAGTGATAATTGGCCGTGTTTTTAACAGTTTGTGAGTGAGTTTGTGACACAGTGAGGTGTGGCTATGAACGTGGCTAGCATGCTGTATATGAGTAGACAATTGACTGTAATCTAGACAGGATGGAGCATTCATTTTTTGTGTCTACCTAGTTATTAATTTGAGAATGTAATGTTATGTTGATCATTTGTTCTTTTCAGAATGTTGTATGTAATTAAATTAGACTGATATTTATTTTCATGTGACGTATAATTTTTTCTATTTTTTGCTGGGTAAGAAAATGTAAAATAAAACCACTTGATGATATGGTAAAGACTGGCTTTGTAGACAGGGGATACATATTTTGGCAGACTGAAAATACAGCCTGACAGAATGTGTGTCCCCACATAATGGGGGATACATATTTTGACAGACTGACTGAACAAGTCTTCATAATGAAAACATGTCCTTAACGAAGAAAGGAAAACATATTATTGCATTCGTGCAATAAACCTTGACAACAAGCACTGAAGAATAAAAACATTTATTTTGATACATGAGCCATGTAAAACTTTTTAAAGTCTCCTTGACAGAACAGCAGTAATCACACGACAAATTATACAATCCACATATTGCTATATTTCATTATTTCATTGAGCATAGTAACGTCCATCTTTACTGTACTCTACTGTTCACCTTTACTGTTTACAGTTCAAATTAAACAGCCCTGACTCATTTAAAACTGGTTTACAGCTAAATCCTGTTCTGTATCACATAAAAGACAGAAGCACGTGACAAAACAGAACAAACAGAAGATACAGTAACACACAAATTACTACGTACTTTGCTGTATCAATTCAAAGATTTCATGAGATGATCACAAAGTAACAATGGGCTTGTCCTTTGCCACAACTCGTTGCATTCATGCCAAATTTGCCAGTGAGACTAAACTATCAGGTTATTTCTGTGTTTTTGGAATGTTTCTTTTTTTTCATCCCAGAGGAATTATACATTTGCTTGTCCTATATTATGTTTTTGCCATGCAATGTTTTGTGTCACCGTGTTTTTCACTTTAACACTTTGTGTGCATACTTATGTTCCAGGAGTTTGCTGCTGCGTGTAAAATACAGAGTGGCAAGTGTGTTATCACCATTAAGGTAAGCTGCTTCCATGTGATGTAGCTTAAGTATGACTATAAAAATATTGGTTCTTTCTTTGTCAGAACAGGCTATTGGCAACATATACTCAGGCCTAGAATGAGGTCATTTTTAGGAGAAGTCACTTTGGCCTATGATGAATTCAAATTTATTGGGGCTTTCTGGCCACATTGTAGGGCACAAAAGTGCACAAACAGTAGGTGGTAATTACACTGTATATAGATGAAACAGTTTTAGCTGATAATTAGCTAGATGAGCTACTGTAAATAACCAACAAAAACACCCATTATTAGACTGTAAACCATTAATCAAACCAATGAATAAATGCAGTCAATCAGACAATTTAAAAGCTAATTTTATGTTTCACTAGTATAAAAGTATCAGTTCTTTTTGTTGTGTTGTGTACCTTCAGTAGTGAGTGACAGATAAACACACACAAAGGTCAACCATTTATTGCATACTGCAGTTAGAAACTGACAATAATTAGCTGATAATTAACCTGATCAGCCACAAAGTAATTGATACACAAATTATTAAACCATTAACCAACCAACATGATTAGACCAACTGTATGATTAGAATTGTGTCGATTGCAGTGTCCATGGCCAATTCCACTCTATTTAAAGTCTGACCCTAGCAACATCTCAGTGAAAGCCATGTATCTCTCCTCTGAATATCTGGAGCAGTACTCACAAACATTCTAAAAAATGAAAAAAAAGGAGGAGGGACAGAAATTTTTATCTTGGTGAGGAGGTGTGGTTGACGCTGTTGCTGGGTATGACTTATTCTTTTAAAAGGTGTGATTGGTTGATCCAAAAAATAGGACAGATAGAATTTAGTCTCTATTCGGGCTGAACAATTAATCAAAATTTTGTCACAATTTCAATATGTTCTGCTGCAATTTTCAAATCACAGGATGCACAACATTTTTTAAAGGCAAAATTAAGGTCAAAATACCATTTTAAATAAATATTGTGGTGCTGCAGAGGTGTACTGGCCAACACATCATTCTCTAGTTTAGTGCAGATCCCTGAAAATAACACACCATAATCATTTTAATGTGTTTTTCAACTGAGAATAATGTAAAAAATATCCTTTCCTCCAATATTACAAATCCTATTGCAATAGCAAAATCAATCAAAATAATTGCAACTAGATATTTCTTAAAATTTGTTCAGCCCTAGCCCCTATTAAGACATGGTGTAATTATGAACACTATTTAACCCTCAATAACACCCATGGACATTTTTGTCCTTTTGGATTTTAATTTTTCCATCATTTTGGCTGTGTTAATGCATATTGCATACACTTTGGTCATGTTGTGTATTTTTGTGTTAATTTAGACACTTAAACTTCATATGCTATGATATCTCTAAAATAAACTGTGTAATGAAAATGCTCCCCAATTTACATCCAGAAGATATTTTTGTCCCCTTGACTAGTGGCAAAACTGCGATTTTTGATCCCATTGCCATTGGAGCATAAAAGCATGTTTGGGTTTTTTTTTGGCTCTCATCCTGCAGTCTTCAAAGTTGTTTTTGTATGTCTGCTGTAAACTATACTTGATGTGAATGTGGACTTTAGAGAGAAATTAAATGTGAGCTTTGAGCTTTACTTGTAGTAAAGTTCAAAGTCCCTCAATAATCCACAGTCAAACATTCACTCATTCATCTCATTCATGTAAACAGACAGCTGCATGAAGGACACAGGTGCAAGAAAAACAGAAAAACACAAAGTCTGAGAGTCCATGAGTTTACACACACACAAAGTCTCTCTCTCTCTCTCTGTCTCTCTCTCTCTCTCTCTCTCTCTCTCTCTCTCTCTCTCTCTCTCTCCCTGTCTCTCTGACTCTCTCTGTGTGTGTAGCTGTTATCAGCGGTCAGTTTGTCTGCTGTGCACATGACGTGACCATCGTGCAGAACTCGTGTGTGACAATGACGGGCACAGAATCAGATATGTGACGCTGACCGGCCGGTCACCGGTCAGGGCAGGTCATGCTGAAAACCGGCCGGTTCTGGTCGATCGGTGCATCCCTAATATGTGCTGTACTTATTAAGGAATGCACAAGGGTTAAGATAATATCTTTTGAATAAATTGTAAGCCATACTGTAAAAGTAGCTTACAAAATATAGCAGTAGCTATTAGGGATGGGCATCAAGACCCGGTTTTACTTTAGAACCAGTTCCAAAATTACGATTACTCCAGAATCATTAAGAATTGAGATTTCCAATTCCACTATTGATTCCCATGTGCAAATTTAATGCGTCTGAAGTCACAGACTCAAACTTTTCCCGACTTGGTTTTTGTTTTCTCTGCACCTGGGTCCTTGATACACATGTATGCATTACACGGAGTGCACGTGTGATTGATGTTATCGAGTGGCTTTGAACTTACCTACATCAGCATTAAGCTCACATTGTATTTCTGTGGTTCACATCCACATGAAGCAGAGTGAATGCAAACATGCAATGAGGACCACTAACTCATATAGTTTTACCCCTACAAAGATGCACACATGTACACACACTCACGCACACACACCACATAGGTGAGGGAGGTACCCATCACCTGTTCAGGCCCAGATTCTTTAACTTGCTGATGAGTCTGAAGGGCCCTATGGTGTTACACCCTGAACTGTAGTCCACAAACAGCACTCTCACATATGTAATATGATAATTTTCTTTTTTTTCAATAACAGGACAAGCTGTGGCATGTAGCAAGAACAAAGCACAGAAGAGGGGGCTATGCACCAGGGGCTATGCAGTAAGGACTTTAGTGTTGCATATGGGGCATGTGCACTACCAGGTAAGCAACTCGAGAGCCCCAAGATAAGGGATGGGCCTTGACACCCTGTTAACCCACTTAAGAACCAATTCCAAAAGTACAATTCCATCAATGGCTTTACACATATGCGTGTATGTTTGGCCCAAACCTACTGCTACATAGCCTTTCTCTACAATGTTGAACACAAATTGAAGCATTGCCATTACTTCTTAAGCGAATATAAAGAAATGGTAAAATAAAGCAGTGACCTAAAAGTATAAACAGCATCACAGGTGAGAAACTAAACTTGAATCCACAGTCATTCATTTAGAGGTTAGAAAGTATTGAGAGCCTAAGGTGATAGTTTACCCACAAATTAAATTTCTCCTGATATCTACTCATCCCTGTGCTGATGTGAGGATGGGTGAAGATCTCCAGTTCACAAAACACTCCTGGAGCTTCAGTGGAAAACAGTGTTGCGGCCAAACTTAGTACAATTGTAGTGAATGGTGACCAGTTTTAAAATGTAGAAAAAGAACACAAAAAACCCCACAAAATGTCTCCATACTCTTTGTGTGGTATAACCCAAGTGTCCGTAAGCTGCAACCTTAAAATTTGACCCAAAAAGACGCCATATTTTTAGACTAAATGTCAACTGTAACCTCTCAGACCGGAGTTGCTTGCACACGCCTAAAGTGGGTACACAAGCTCTTGCCCAAGTGGCGCAACATGAGATATACAAGATCTTGCGATACTTTCATACCTGTGTTTACATGCTACCTGGAAGCAACTCAGACAGAGCGAGATCTTCTCAGAAATAGTTACTTGTTATGCGTACAGTTGACTTTGCAAACTCTCAACCAAGAAGAAAATGTCCAAGGACTGATATAGAAGAGGAACATCATTTCTTTGCTGCAGCTACACCACTTGGGCAAGAGCTTGTGTACCTGCTTCAGGTGTGTGCACAGTTCCGGGCTGAGAGGCTACAGATGACATTTAGGCTAAAAACATGGTGTAAATGGCATGAGTGAAATTTCATTTTTGGGTGAACTATCACTTAAACACACACACTTCTTCAGACCACTGTCTCTGCTCTCCTGCACAGACAAGAGCTCAGTCTGACAACACACGCTAGCTTGAGGGCAAAGATGTGGGGTCAGAGATGCTGAGGTCGAGATATATTCCAAGCACAGTGTCTTGGACGAGAGTGATGCAGCGTGGCCCGGTGTGTTTTAGCCTTTAGTGATAATGGCCATAGAATGGTCAGTAAATTTCATAGAATGTTGTCTCCATCTGATATGGTGTAATTACAAGTGAGTATTAAAGGACAACTTTTCCAGTATTCCAGTATTGAGGGAGGCAGATGCAGCTGGCAGCTGCAAAATAAGTACAACAGTATACATTGGACAAATGCGCCCCGTTGCATTGAAAGTGCTTTTTTTCACCACAGACCTGCTCAGATCGCCAGTTTTATCTCTGTCAACAGCATGCGAAGCGTCTGTCTTACCCTTCACTTGCTCCGGGCTGTGTGTAACAAAATCTCACGGGATCTTTGCTTGTTACCAGAAAAAAACAGAGGAGCCATGACTTGTAAAAGTCAGTTGGTTGTCCCATAGTACAGGTGAGAGTTTACTAGGCCGATTGAAGTGTCATGGCTAAATATTTACCTGATTTGGAGAATGTAGATGAGACCTTTGATTTCAGTGGCTGCCAGTACTTATTTGAGCCCGAGTATACGGATGAGGAGTTTGAGTTCCTACAAACAAAGAGCGGATGAGGATAGAGAGAGAGGGGCAACGGGCAGACGAGGGTGAAGCAGCTGCTGCATGTCTGTGAATCTGTGAAGACTGGTTGTGCTCCTGTGAATGCTGTGACTCTATGCCCACAGAGGAAGAATGTCTGTGTTGTAACAAGTGGGACCTGTTGCCCAGTATTTATGGTCTTGATGTGTCCAGGGATGATAGAGAAATTAGTCAACGCTGTGTAATGACTGTGGTGGGAAAATTATTCACCAAACTGGTCACTGTTGTTCCTCTTAGTTATTTCTGATGTTCTGTCAGGCACTAACTGGTTACTGGTCCTTGAACACACAGTTGTTCTCTCTTTGGAAGAACAACTTCTGATAACACAATCACATCCCGACTCTCCCGATAAGCACTTCAGGTCCATCCTGACCCAACCTCCTTCATCTCCTAACCCTGTAAAACAGATTTACATTCTTGACTCATTATCAGTTCCTTTTTCACTTTGTGTGTGACTGTGTACTGATCCTTTGCAAAGCTCGATTAAAACACCAGAAAGACAATCTTGGTCATTGGGGTCTGTCTTAATTTTCAGATTTTCCACCACACCACCTTACAGGATTTCCGCCCTCTGACCAGCAGGGCAGTGCTGGATACCTTCTGTCATGTGCCCAAAATAAATTGGAGGCAACCAAAACCACATCGACCAAATGGTCAACTATCCATTGAGTAAGTATAAATAATATGTCTTCATGCATGTAATATCTGTACCTAGAATTATTTGACAGATGCGCCTTTTCTGTTGCATGCATTAGTTTGCCCTCAGACATTTCTAAATCATCTTAACCCTTTCCTTTCATCCAGCCAGTACAGACTTGGAGCCTATCATGTGGTGCTGGAGTGGGCTGTCAGAGGAGAATGTCTTGTTTATGGTAACAGAAGAGTGCTGCCAAGCTGGATCATCACTGCTATCAGAAGCAAGTACCCATTACCCACTGGCACTTACAGCAGGTTCAAGGAGGCACATGTTCAGAACACATCTACCGATGAATGACTTTTCAATAATTGTACTCTTGACTGCACTGCTGAGCAGTCTACAAACTGTTCCAGTCTTTAGAGACACTAGCAGATCCTGCATAAATCTTGCACACTGTAAGTATTTACAGTACAAAATCATCCCCTCCATATATGCAGGGGTGGACAGTAAGAAAGTACATTTACTTGAGTACTGTACTTTACTTGAGTATTTGTTTTTCTGGAAACAAATATCGTACTCTTGTACGATTGTACCACATTTCTAGAAAGGTTGTCATTACTTTGAAGTCAGCTGTTGTTGTTTCTTCTTTTCTAAAATGCGACTGGCCCCATGCTGTGTTCCTCACAGAAGGAAACCAAGTACAGTACCCACTCTTAACTGGGATTGATGCAAAAACAGAAATGCGTCATCCAGGCACTCTGTAACAAGCCCGAGCAAGCACTCCCTCTTTCATTCCAACAAAACTCAGTAATGATGACGGCAGGAGAAAGACAAAATTAAATCTCAAGATGTTGTTAGAATTAGAAAAAGAGAAATAATTTCAGGTAGGCTTTTAATGTTGGATTGTTTTTATTTGGGTGAAAAATACCACACAATTATACTGCCCCTGAAGCCAGAAAGAAATCTCAGTTATATAACAGACTTGGAGAACTTCCTTGGCTTCAATCTGATTTTATGCTGTGATTTTAACAGTTACATCAGAAAAAATGACAATAGCTGTCCTTTTTGTTTTTGATTGCATTTCTATGCTGAAGTTGGTGGTTCTACACGTAAGTCAGAGCACCATTGTGGTGGTTTCAGAGAGTTTCAAGGTTCAAACAATAAGCAGTGTATATAGAAATGAACTTTGTAATGTGTACTTTTGGATACTTAAGGTTTTTTTATCATTCATTTTTTATTGGAACAATAACAAATAGGCTAAAAGCCAGTCTAGCAAATTGCCATTTTACATTTTAGGTTTATGTACCCCCAGCCCTCAACCTCTTTCCCTATCCCTTCTTGCCCCCTACCCCAGCTCCCCTCTAGCAACCAACAGGATAGATCAGAGCAGTCCTATTTAGACAGAAAGTCTTTCAAGTCAGATATCAGATTCATCAACATTAAAATTGTGTTTGGTCCTGCATTAATAGTCCTTGCTGATGGTAGTTCAGGTAGGGAATGTCCAAAAAGCTCCAGAGCCAATTAATATTTGAGATATTGTGAGGAAGTTTCCAGCACTGGACTACAATCTTCTTGGCTGCAGTTAGGCCTGCCAGCCAGATTTTGCGTGCTTTAGCCGTGAGGGAGAGACAGGAATCGTCATTTAGAAGATGTACAGCAGGATGTACAGCATTGGTAATACCACCCCAATTCGTCCTGCCAGGGTATTAACAACTTTTGCCCAGAAATCTAGAATCCCTGCACATTTTCATACAACATGAATAAAGGAGCCAACAGTTCTGTGGGAACAGAAAGAACAGTATGGGTCAGGGGCTAGTCCTATTTGATGCCTAATTCTCAGTTTAAAGGGGAACTATTATGCTTTTCCTCTTTTTTGACCTATAAATGTTGTCACAATGTCGGATACTCATGTTAAACGATTCCAAAGCATCAGATAATGAGGTTCATGCATTTGGAAGTGAGCCCTGCAAGCTGTTTTGGATGGCTCTGCACGCTGTGTTTAACTGTCTTTTTTAACGATCTAGTAACATTGATGTTAATGCATGCCAGACTTACTTATATGGTCATACCCCGGCATATGCTCTAGGCCTGCCTGCTGCCCCGCTCTGCTTCGGAAGTTACATCGCTGTGCGCTGCTCTGCTGTCTACAACGATTTCACAGTGTTAGCACGTTGAGCAATGGCTCCTAGAAAATGTTTGTTCGGGTGTGAGGGAAAATTACCTTTGTTTAGCTTTCCTAAAGAGGCAAGCACCAGGCAGAAGTGGATAGAGTTGTTTTTTCCCGGCCAGCAAAAGAAAAATACCTCCTTTTTTTCTCTGTCTACAGTATGTCACAGGGGACTGTTTTGTCAACATGGGCCAGTATGAAGCTGGATTAGCCGGTAGCCGGGCTCGGCAGCGCTCGCCAGCCCTTTGGAAGTCCTCGGGAGTGCGACCAATCACAGTGGAGTGGGCTCGGCGGGAGGCGTACATGGAGCAGGGCCGGGGGGGTGGAGTAAATTACACAGACCGTTTTCGCGGGACACAGAAAATACAAGGAAGAGATGCAGTGAGAGGCACTGCGTCCCGAAGATCTACAAAGCTTTCTGTGCAGGCGATCGTGTGTAGCTGCTCTATAGGAGTCCAGAAATCAAATACAAAGGCCCGAAAAGGAATATAATAGGTCCCCTTTAAGGTATGCTCTGTGACAAAATTTCAAATGTATATATACTGATGGTTTGGGTTTTAGGAGGCATCAGGAACGTTATTCCAAATTACAACCCATTTCAGTTTTTGTTCCACCTCAGCTATGTCTCTCCCCCAAGCCAAGTAAGATTAATTTGTCATATATATAAGCCACTATTCATCTGGAGCACACTGTATCCAACTTAAAATAGGATGTTCTTGTAAGGCTGATTCCCACTGAACATTATAGGCTTTACAAACTGACCCTAAAAGAGAATGTTTGTCAATATTGCCCCATTAATATCTTGTTGTAATACCTTTATCTTCCCAGGCTTTGTTAGTAAAAGGTTTCCCCCTAGATAAAAGGTGACCATTATTCCATAGTGGGGATGATTTACACCAGACACTTTTAACTTTGAGGAATTTTTCTGCCACTTTAAAGACTTGTAGCATATGAGTTAAAATCGGATGTATTCTCTTCTTGGGCTGGCAGTAGTGATCTTGGGAAAAGTGTACACTGCAGACCCGATGGTCTGCAAGATGCAGTGTCTGGACAGGAATGTTAGCATCAATTTGTAGCACAATTAGCCACAACTTCAGCATCTTTTTTTTTTTTTTTTTTTTCTTTTGTAATCGATATAGTGAAACTCTCAACTGCACTCAGGGACACCCAACTCCACTCTGACCGGCTCTCAGTCATGGTTCCTTTGTTTTCTTCTGGCAACACACTAAGATCCCATGAGATTTTGTCACACACAGCCTGGAGCAAGTGAAGGTTAAGAGATGTGCTTTGCATGCTGTTAACAGAGTTAACAGAGTTTACACTGGTGATCTGAGCTGGTCTGTGGTGAAAAAAAAAGCACTTTCAATGCATGAAGTTTTACAGGAGGCATTTGCCCCCATATATATTGTTGCAACTTGTTTCGCGACTGCTGGCTGCATCTGCATCCCTCAATGCTGGACCAATTTCAAAATGAGTTGTCCCCATCAATCATGCACACACATACACATGGGGAAATTGGACCCAGGTTGAAAAATACTGAAGTTATCCTTTAAGAACTGAATACTTTGTAAGCCTAATTGTACTTCCTGTGTCCATGAATGCCATTTTGTGAGCCTGGCAGATGTGGGCATCCAGTGGAAATGAAATCAACTGTATCACCATGTAAGACTGTGAAGGCACTGTAATTGTGTGATCACTCTGCTGATGGAAAGTTGACCAAAGTCTCCCTGTTATGATCACTTTCATTTCTGGCATTGTTGTTATGGAAGATTTATCAGCCTTGTCTAGTTTTATTTTATCTTGTAAAGTACTTGGTAACATTAAAAAAAGTGGTACATAAAAAAAAGTTGATGAGCACATCTCTCATGAGATCGACCACAAATGTTATCCCCGCACAGTCCAATCCATAGTGTTTTACTAACTCACTGTCTACCATCAATTCTTTGTCATGTTCTCCTCTGCTTAAGAAACACTTAAGCCTCCTCCCTACTCTGACTGGAATCAAACCAGAGCCACTGCAGTAAGGATGCAGTTTTTGCATATGGAACATGCGTAATTACAGTTGAGCTAATGAGGAATCCGAACATAGATTGACTTGAGATTCTTTTCAAATCTATTCTAGACATGCAAAATTTAAAATATATCTCCTAACAGTGAGATAAGCTGGTATAAAGCACTTCATTTTCCACTCAGGGGTTAGAAGCTAGTTTCCACATTACAGACATTAAAAATCATGTCTTATGTATTGAATAACATTACAGCTTGATTTTTTTGGCTTCAATAACAGGGCAGACTGAAGAATGTGATAGGACAGGTGGCAGAGAGAGAACAGATGACATGCAGCACATGTCCAAGGGCTGGAATGAAACCCTCTGCACAAGGAGTCCGCCTTTGCAAATAAGGCATGTGTTCTACCAGGTGAGCGACCGGATCTTGATCTTGAAGAGGGGTCTATGTATCATCCCTCCCAAACTGTATTTAACTTTGATAATTAGGATAAACAAATATACAATATATCATTATATATCGATATATCAAACAAACAAACAATCAAACAAACAAACAAACAAACAAACAAAAAATAATAACAATGAAAAATCCACTTGCTTTTTTGGTCCATGTCCTCAAATCAGCAATTGGAATAGAAGTTAAACCAAAACCAGAAATGACTTTATTGTCACTTCAGGCATTGCTTATTCTGTCTCATTTCATTATAGCTAAAGGCACTGCTAAGATTTAACATATATTATTTGTTGAATTATGAATAAAACTATAGGCTAGATATTTATTTACATAATTTTTTTTAATTAATGAGTCTAAAAACTTTTCACCAATCCACTTGTGCCACAGACCCCTGTTTGAGAACCACTGCCCCAGAATATCTATACGAATTAAAAAAAAATCCATTCCTCTTAGGGGTGTGCGATATGACGATATTAGATCGTGAAGGATTAGAACGTGTAGACGATCTGCCAAAGTGAGGAGATCGTATGGATCGTTCAGGGGTCCCTAACAGGCGGACCCACACGCCGTCCTATACGGACCCGGACCTATAACCAATAAACTATTAAGAGATTTTAAATTTTGACGGGACGCTTCTATTTTAACTGGCACAGTTTTTCTAGTCTTTCCGGCGCTGGTTTATCTGATCAGGAAACACACAGACCAACTGCAGAGAAGCTGCGTGTGCGTGTTAATGACGGAGTTTATTACAACAGAAACTAACGTGATGGTTAATGACATCGACATCAACCAGATGCTCTTATAAAATTAAACAATTGTCTATACGTAAAACAGGAGAGTCTGTGTTTCTCTGTGAGAAACTTTCAGATCTTCTCACAGCAGAGTGAACAGGTAAGGGAGGAGAGGAGGACAGACTGATCACTAATCAATCGCGGATGCCGTCGTCCTCTCGGACTGATTAAAAAATAGAAATGACAAAATTGGTGACAAACCAAACCTGGGTGTCCACACAAATAAAGTCTTTGTGTGAAACACTGCAGAGTGTAACACCGTGCTGTTTACAGACAGTCTGCTGTCTGTAGTTTGACAGAGAGACAGAGAGGGTCGTGTCTAGAAGGGAACCCTAGATCTGCGAAAGAACGCGCGAGTTTGATTATTTTAGTAGAAATAACGGGCACAAATCTCGCGAGAGTTGCGCAAATAAATAGTTACCTTCTAGACACGAGCGAAAAAGGTGCGCAGCTCCAAAAATAGAAAATCATGTCGCGGTGCAGATGTTTTTAATGTGGCGGGCCGCCATAAATAAAACACTATTCACTGATCCACAGAGAGTCACTGAAACACTGATCACTGACCTGCTGTGATGAAAAAAATACTCAGATTCTTTACTTAGGTATTTTTACAGTGTGGTATTAGTGTTTTTACTTAATTACAATTTAAAAACCTTGCATGTTATTGTTTCCTTTTTTGAAAAATCAACATTTTTATTGCTGTTGTTGTACTTTAATGGTATTCTTGTTGGTATTTTTTTTATTACTAAATACAGACCTGCAAACTCATAAGAGGAGAAAAAGGTGGCATGTTGGTAAACCAGTCCCCTGTTGGGGGTCTGGGAGCGTCTGTCCTGCTCCGGAAGAAAAATGTTGTGATTTTAACATGTTAACAAAACATTCTGGTGGCTGTTTCAGTTAAAAGAGTTAGTAACATCTTCTGTTTGTGGTTCCTGCAGACATTACTACCTTTACTTTTACCTTTGTGCTTGAAAAAAAAGTAGAAAGTAAAGTAAAAACAGTAAATGTAAATCTAAATACATAGCATAATACATAATACAAATACATGTAAGATCGTGATAAAATCGAAATCGTGATTTTCTAATAAAAAAATCGTGATATGATATTTTTGCCATATCGCCCAACCCTAATTCCTCTAAAACTTTGTAGGTGGCAGGAAATGGTAGCTGTATCTGTCTGACCCTTGAATAAAGAATTCTTATTTTTTTTCCTTTACATGTTTGGTATTCTGCAAAAAAGCCAGAGTTTGCAGTGTTTTTATACATTTCTGCCCAGCCTTTCTTTTATAGCACCACAGCATAAGGTGTGTGATGTATGTAATTCCTTGAGCTCATTAAACATATACTCCCTCTTGTGGCATAAAGGGACAACAACTTCTGTCTTAAGATGTGCTGTGCCTCAGGTTATTTATATATTTACTGGGTAAAAATTACAGATTTATCTTTTAGAGAAGAAATGGACACTTCTGTTAATCCTTAAGTAGACATTTCTGTCTTTGAAAGTGAAACGTAAATGGTGACTTACAACCACTTACATTTTCTGGTAAATACAATTGTATTTTCTTCCACGGTTTAGACCAACATCATGTTCTAATAATCTAAAATGAAAGACACCAGATTCGACCACCACAACAGAGTTCAAGGTCACTTGCTAGACTCTTCCATTCTGGTGGAACGATTGTCAGAGTCGCTCAGTCAGACTTGAACTTTGCTTCATGGGACTTATTCGTGTTGTTCTCTCATAACTAGATCCTTGCTTGTGTGTTGTATCAGCTCTCAGATGTACGTGACTTTAGATAAAAATGTCTGCTAAATTAAATTGTAAATTGTAAGTTGTGATGAAATAAATCTTTACACAGCGAATACAGCATCATGGTCCAATAAATCCACCACAATATAAAAATATTTTATGTCTACATCTGCTAGTGGGCCATCACAACGAGATGAGGAAAGATAATATATTAGTTCAGTCCAAGAGAATCTTGATATTGCCAACAAACTGCCAACTATTTTGATAATCTGTTAATTGCTTTGAGTAATTTTTAAGAAAAAAAAAGTCAAAATTCTCTGATGCACTTTCTCAAATGTGAGGGTTGTTGTTGTGGTTTCTTTAACCCTTTATTACAGTTTACTAAATATCTTTGGGTTGTGGACAAAATAAAACATATGAGAGCATAACTGTGCACTTCGGGAGACACTAAACAAAAACCTTTTTTTTTCACCATTTTCTGGCACTTCATAGACAAAACAACTACTTGATTAATTGAGAAGATATAATCAGCATTAATCAACAATGGAAATAACCTTTAGTTGCAACCCTAGTTTTAAACTTTGAAACAAGTGGAACTGTCAAAACGGAAAGAAAAACAACCGTGCAAGCATGAGACTATTTACACCATCACTACAGAACATCTCGGTGTTAGTGCCATTTTCTTGAACAGGACATGTAATGTTCTTTGAGTTGGGTTATCTTATTCATTCAAGTGCTAAGTAATGGTTGTGGGACAAACTTAAATTGGCATGTTTCTGCAGCAATCCTTTCTTGTATCTTGCATTCATACATGACAACAATATTTCATGTAAAACTACAAAGAAAATGGTATAATCAGAGGTTGATATATATATATATATTTATATGTGTATATATATATGTATATATATATGTGTATATATATGTATATATATGTATATATATATATATATATATATATATATATATATATATATATATATATATATATATATATATATATATATATTCTAATGGAGCCCCAGTATAAAGTGTTTGCAGGCCAAGATGATGTCTAAATTGAATCCATATTTTAATACTGGAGGACACTATCATAGTATAACAGTCAGTATAACAAGAAATAGAAGAATACAAGGGTGAGTACTGGAAGGCTTTTAGTGATACCGGGTGAACAGAATTTGACTCCAAAATCAACCATGACGGAGGGACCTCAGTATCCCCATATTTGACCCAGTAGTTCAAATTTCATATGTTTGTTGCCCAATAATAGTACAGGAAGTTTGGTAACACCATTCCGCCCTGAGCTTTGGGCCTCTGTAAAACTTGTCGACGTAACCTTGGAGACTTCTTATTCCAAACAAAACCGAGAATAAGACTGTCCACTTTATGGAAAAATGAAAGAGGAAGAAATATTGGAATACATTGGAATAACTATAAAAAGTGCGGGAAAACATTCATTTTAATTGCATTGATTCTGGCAGCTACAGAAAGACTTAGTAGGGAGCACCGCTCAAAATCCTGTTTAATTTGTGTGAGCAGCAAGAACTTATATATATGCAACATTCTATATACTGTCTATTTGTCTGAGCCAGGAAAATATAACTCATAGCACATAAATTAAGCACATATGAAGACAAAGAGTTGTTGTCCGTTTATGACACGTTTATGAAATATACCCTTAAGTGTGCCCTTTCTATATTTTAAACCAAAATTGAAAAAAGGTCATTTTTACATCTAAAATACTTGAAAGATTACATTCTAATTAAAGAATCGATGAATCTGAAATAATTTATATGAAAATTCTTACTACTAGTCCAACACGCATAAACCAGTATAAACCAGCATAAGGGAGTATTTTGTTTTGATATGATGTAAATATCTTTAATACATGTTTGTAATCTCCAAACATTAACTCTGTGTTTACCTTCATAGTTCAAAAAATAGTATTTTGTCTCTTATAATGTGTCCTGAAAACTGAAGAAACTCAGCCCTTTGCCTTTATATTTATCAAAGTTAATAGATTGCTTAGGATGGTTGGTTAGGATGTAATCTATAAAATTATTTTGGATTTAAAGATGAGCAATTTCACATTTTAGTTTATTATTTATAGGATATATTCCCTACTATGGTATGAAGGGGCAACACTCATGTCTTCATATATGCTATGCCTGAGTTTGATTCTCCTGGCTCTTATTTTGATAGAGCTTATTTAACTTCTGGGTCAACTGTCTGCCTTTCTGCTGTTTTCAAGTCAACAAGTAAGAAATAAAATTACACCAAAACTGATCCCTTTTTTTAGTATCATTATTTAGATCTTTACTCTTGTTTTTATGTCTGCTGGCAAAAAAAAAGAAAATTAGCTCTCTTTACCCATTTTTGTTTTCTGGTTCAAAGCACTAACTTGAGGGTATACTCCCTCTTGTGGCAAAAACAGGCAATAACTCAGGGTTTCATCTGTACAATGTGTGAGTATACCTATGAATTGCTGGCTAAAAATTACACATTTATTTTTCAGAGAGGAAACTAGTGCCCAGTGACTGTTTAGCTATCTCTGTTACATCTGAACATAAAACAATAAGTCCCTGAGTAAATGGGACAACACAACCTTCAAATACTATTTCTGTATTTGCTTTTAACTAATATCTTGCCTTTAACTTATAATATTTGTGCCTTTAGTGATGCTTTCCTTCATTGCCTAACTGACACAAGCCATATATATTATATATATTGATATATTGTTTATTTAATGTAATTTCATTGTAGTTGAAGGCAAACACAGAATTAATGTTTGAAGGTTGCAATGTCCTGTTTGCTAAAACATACATGTATTGTTTTCCATTGTGATATGACTGACAGGAAGACTTGACACAGAAGTTAAAGTAACTTTATGAAAATAAAAAATATATATCAATATAATAAATATTCATTGGATATTGTTTAAAGGCAAATACAAAATTAATATTTGAAGGTTGTGATGTCCTAAAGCAGTAGTTCCCCCAAAAATGAAAATTCACTGAGTGAAGATCTCCAGTTCACAAAACACTCAGCCGCAGCCAAATCCAGTACAATTGAAGTGAACAGTGACCAATTTTAAAATGTTAAAAGAATACACACAAAAACCCCCAACAAAATGTCTCATACTGCTCATGTGGTGTAATCCAAGTGTCCGTAAGTCGCAACATTAAAATTTGACCCAAAAAGACGCCATTTACACCATGTTTTTAGCCTAAATGTCAAGTGTAGCCTCTCAGACTGTAGCTGCTTGCACAGAGATAACTGAACAGTCATTGGACACCAGATTCCTCCTTGAAAAATAAATATGTAATGTTTAACCAGTAATTCTTAGGTATACTCACACAATGTACAGATGAAACCCCAAATTGTTGCCTATTTATGCCACAAGAGGGAGTATACCCTCAAGTTAGTGCTTTTAAGCCAGCAAAGAAAAATTGGTAAAGGGAGCTAATTTTCTATTTTTACTGGTGTTATCTTATTTCTTACTTGTTGACTTGAAAACCGTTGAAAGGCAGACATCTGACCTGGAAGTTAAATTAGTTCTATCAAAATAGGAGCCAGGAGAATCAAGCTTATGAAGAGAAGAGTGTTGCCCCTCAATACTACAGGAGGGAATATATGCTTCAAAGTGTGCCCTTTTTGGGTTTTAGCTTTAAACCTATGGAGCTATATTGGGGCCAGATGTTTTGAACTTGAAAAATAAAATTTGAAACTGTTTTGATCTTGAATTTTGAAAAATACATCAGTGTATTCAAAATAAAAATAAGTGTTCAAAAAAAAATTTCAGGTTAAATATAATTATGATTCACTCTGGTAATTATTTTGATATTTGAGATCCTATTTCTTTCTGTTACAAATTTTATCTTTTCAGATTCGAATATTATTTTTTATAGTTTCAAATCTTTTTTTCACTTTCGGATCTTTCTGTTTCAGTTTCAGATCTTTTCTTTTCAGTTTCAGAATTTGGTATGTACTCCTTACAGCAGTGGTTCCCAACCTTGGGTCAGGACCTCAAAATGGGTTTGACAGATACTTAAATAAATAATTTCTAAATTAAAATTAAATTAATCTTTATAATGTTAAAAACACAACCTCAGCCGCTCAATTAAATATGGTGGGTTAAGAGAGAGCATTATAATATATGTTTTAACCAGATATTGCCTATATTTGATCACGAGCCAAAGAAGCCTGGGAACCACTGCTGTAAGGAGTACGATTCACAAACACTAGCTGATAGCATCAGGCCTAGGGGTGTGAATCTCACTGACTGAGACGATTCGATACGTATCTCGATACATGTTCAACAATACGATATATTTTATAAATCTTTAAGCGGCCAACGATTCGGTTCGATACGATTCAATTCTGATACGATACGATACAATACGATACGATGCAATACAAGACAATGCAATGTGTCAGTCTTTACATTTTGATTCAATTAATGCTATGTTTGTAGAGTGCTGTTAGTTGCCAAAAATCCTGATAGTTTTACTAAATATAGTAACAGTAGAGACAGAGAGGGAGACTTTACAGTGATGTTTATATCTTATTATGAGTCTCATGTGTAAATGAGATAAATGAGAAACTTTAGAACTGTTTAAAATATCAGTATTTTTGCAGTAAGATGATCTGCTGCTCTGTTTCATTTGAAGAGTGGTGTGGTTTTGATTAGTGTGGAGGAACAGTGATGCTCTGCATTACCTGTTCTCACAGTGACATGACGTCTCTGTGGGTCAGACTCGTGGCTCTGTGCTTTTTCACTCACAAAAACAAGCGCTCCCTCCTCCCTCTCCTGTGGCTCCTCTTCATTTGCTCATAACAGACGGTGCTGAAAACAGTGACAGAATTGACATTGTACCGCGTCGCATCACCAAACTTTCATAAGACTCAAGTGTAGAATAAGTTTGGGTTTTATAAGAAAGATGAGAAATGCTGCTGCAAATCATTTATGCAAAATGTGAAAGTAACCGTATATTAAAAAATAAAGCCAGTAGGACATAGTATTCATTGGATTTTAGTCAAAAGCAGATACAGAATTAATATTTTAAGATTGTAATATCCCGTTAACTCAAAAACGTATTGCTTTACTCCCTGAAAAATCAATAATTAATTTCCTACCAGTAATTCATAGGTGTATTCAGACATTGCACACATGTAACCCTGAGTTGTTGCCAATCCATGCCACAAGAGGGAGTATGCCTTTAAGTGAGTGAGTGAGTGAGTGAGTGAGTGAGTTGCCAATCCATGCCACAAGAGGGAGTATGCCTTTAAGTGAGTGGGTAAAGAGAGCAGTTTTTATTTTTTGCTGGCAGAAATAAAAACAAGACAGGTTTGTAAGTTTACATTCATGAATATGGAATTTACACAGTAGTAATATTAGATTAATAAAAAAATCTTTTTCTCTATACTCAACACTTCCTCACCATCACCTGACTTACACTTATCACAAGTAGAAGAGACAGAATGAATGACTTTAAACTGAATAATATAAAAAAAAAAAAAAGTCATCCTTTAGACATTTGATAGGTGGATTTGGCTTTGAAAATAAAAAGGCCATTAAAGAGGCTCCAGTGAGTAAGACTGCATTACAAGACTCAATCTCAGGCCATCTGATACAGACACTGCTCTTCTGTCTAGCAGCAGAATGATGAGAAAACCCATGATCTGGCATTGCAGGCCCAGTAATAATGTTGGAAGACAAGAAGGCCCTGGCCACCTTCGTTAGCCCAAATGAAGGGCATATTTTAAAGAACGAAGATGTAAGAAAAATCAGGACATGTTGAAAGAGAGAAATAAATTTGGGGAGTACTAGCATCCTAATAATATTAACGCATCCGATTAAAGAAAGAACGAGAAATTTCCATTTATCTATCATAGTTTTAGTCCCCAAATCCAAAAAATTAAGTTTAAAAAGAAATTTAGGGTTTCTAGTGATATTAATTCCGAGATACACAAGGTGTTCATTGGAAAGTCTGAAGGGTAGATTGCCGAGAAAGCCAGTGTCGAGACCATGAGAGAAGGGCATGAACAAACATTTTCCCCAGTTAACACTAAAAGATCTAAAAACATCCCTGTTTCCCCTTTTTGATATAATAAACAGCTTTTGGCAGCTTTCTGGGTTTAGAGACAAGATTATATCACCTGCGCACAGACCAATGGTACAATGAGATGTGCCGCAACTTATACCAGTGATTTGGGGACTGGCTCTAATAGAAATGGCCAGAGGCTCGAGAGTCAGCGCAAAGAGCATTGGGGAGAGGCAGCAACCCTGCCTGGGGGAGACCTGTCATGATTAGTCAAAATGGAGGATTTGGGGCAAGAATAGTAGCAAACATGTACTTCCATTCAATTTGATCAAATGCCTGTTGGGCGTCCAGGGAGATAACTGCCAAGTAAGGCAACTTAGTAGAGTAAATTATATCTATCTGGAATAAACCCTGTTTCAGTACTGAAAACAGCCACTAACAAAAACTGCTGTAAAAATATATCAGATAAATATTTTTTCAACTTTTTTTTGCATAAATATGTTAATTAACCTCAGTTCTGGTCAAAACTACTAAATATTTAAATATTTTTAAAATTGTAATATTTTAAATGCCAATTTTATAAGCTCTGTCACTGACGCCAACAAAATGAAACAGAAAACCAACCATGCACCCTCAATATGCATTTGGTTTTCTGAGTTTTGTTTTTTCAGGGAAAATGAAAACTAGTATTACTGAAACATTTAGAATTTTTTTCATACTTGCTTTATGACCAGCATTTCATTCATAGGCCTATAGTGGGTAAATGGTGTCATGAGGTGGTCAACATTAAAAACTAATTTGACCGCTTCCTTACAGACCAGAATGCATCTTTTTATACTGTAATGGCTGTGCGATCAAAAAATGTGGTTATAATGGAAGTCGATGGGGAAATTTCATCCACCAACAGTATGAAAAGGAGAAAAAGTTCAAATCTGATGGTGCACAAAAACTAATAATGCATCAAAGTCAATGTTGTACTTCTGATGCTACTGATGCTGCACAAATAGTTTTATTACTTTGTGAAAGCCTTAAAACTTACAATAACACACAACATTTTTCACTTTTATTTCATTTATTATTTGCAGGAAAAGATTAAAAATAATGTAATAAAATCAGTTAGAATTAAACAGCTCTGACTCACTTAAAACTGGTTTACAGCTAATTCCTGTTCTGCATCACGTAAAAGACAAAATCATATAACAAAACGGAACAAACAAAAGATCCACTACCACAGAAATTACTACATACTTTGTTGTATCAATTCAAAGATTTCATGAGATGATCACAAAGTAACGATGGGATTGTCCTTTGCCAGTGGTTATTTCTCTGTGTTTTTTGAATGTTTTTTTTTTTTTTTTTTTTATTCCAGAGGAATTATACAATTGCTTGTCCTATATTATGTTTTTGGCATGCAGTGTTTTGTGTCACCATGTTTTTCACTTTAACACTCAGTGTGTATACTTGTGTTACAAGACTTTGCTGCTGGGTGTAAAATACAGAGTGGCAAGTGTGTTATCACTATTAAGGTAAGCTGCTTCCATGTGGTATAGCGTAATAGGAGTATGACTATAAAAGTATTGGTTCTTTCTTTGTCAGACCTGGACCCCGTTTCCCAGAGCCTTCGTAGCGCTACGTGCATCGTAAGTTGTATTTCAAGGTTGTCCCAACTCTGGGAAACAGCCCGTAACCTTAAACCATTAATCAAACCACTAAATAAATGCAGTCAATCAGACAACCTAAAAACTCATTTTATATTTCACTATTATAAAAATATCGGGTTTTTATTGTGTTGTGTACTTTCAGTAGTGAGTGACAGGTAAACACACACAAAGGGCAACCATTTATTGCATACTGCAGTTAGAAACTGACAATAATTAGCTGATAATTAACCTGATCAGCCACAAAGTAATTGATACACAAATTATTAAACCATTAACCAACCAACATTATTAGACCAACTGTATGATTAGAATTGTATAGATTGCAGTGTCCATGGCCAGTTCCATTCTATTTAAAGTCTGACCTTTGCTAATTCAAATTTTCTTTCTTTGTAAGACCTGTAATCGGCAGTATACAAAAACATTTTTGGAAAATTTAATTGTACATTCATAATAAATCACTGGCAATGAAATCTTTTACATTTTCTTCAAAAGTGCTCCGGGTCACTCTTAGCCCCAGTCTTATCAAGTTTATATACCAGAGGAAGCGCAATCTCTTGTGATGGTAGGCAGATGTAAACAAAACAGAGGCTGACTTCATGCAACAGTTTGCTGTAGTAATGCTTAGCAGTGAGAAAACAAAAAACAAAAGAAGAAACCTGAAGAAGTCTGGATGATGTTTGGAGATGTTTGCTGATATAAACATCCAGAGTTGCAAAGTCGGACAGATGAATGTAAAACTGTGACAGAATAAGCTGATATGTATTCACTCGACTGGAGAAATGTGCCCACATTAAGAACTTACACGGACATAAATCTGCAAGCCAAACTGCTGCTGCTAGCATTACTAACATTAGCCACATTGTGTGTCAGGCTGGCAGCTAACATTAGCTCTGGGTCCTTTACCCGCAGACACTGTGACCCTCTGGTCTGAAAAGGTGAAGCGTTTAGTGAGTTGTTGTCATGTTTTGTACAGCAATGTGTGAGGCTTGTATTGCACAGCGCAAAATAACGTGCATTTCAGCGGCATTTAAAGTACGATTTTGCGATTGTAGACTGTGATTAACGTCTTCAAATGGCTCTTAATAAACACAGTATTTTTTTCAGACAGTGTTTAACATTATAAATCAATAAATTCTACTACATTTCAGCAGCTTTCTGAGTGTTTTCTTAGTGTTAGACCAGTCGATTAGTCTAAATTCAATTTTGCATAGGAAAAATACATTACATTGTTTCTCCAACCAAACATGTATAAAGAAATCACTACAGTTTCAAATAGGACTTCCATTTTTTTCAGGGAAAAGGTCAATCGTTCCATAGTATAAATGTCATTAACTATTTCTATCCACTCAAAGGTTTTAGGAGGTTCTGTGCTCAACCATTTTCTGGTTATTGCTTTTCTTTACTACGTTATATGTTTTTGAAAGTTGTTGAAAGGTATCTAAGCCTCTATTGGAGGATATCATACAGTATGAGGTCATGCCGCATTTGTCCAGAGTTTAAATCTGTTTTCAAATTTAGCCGGTGTGAATTCTGTGTCATACGCCACCCAGTGTAATATTTGTGCATTCCTCTCGAAGTTCAGGTCTTTAAATTCTTTATGCCAAATGTTTAAGGGGACTGCAGTCCATTTAGATAATTTGTCTAAATATTTCTTCTGAAGGGATTTTTCCCCAAATATAGATTGAAGAGGTATGTTTGTTTGAGTTTGTTCTATGTCTTTCCGTTGCGCATCATATGTAGGATCACACAGAAAACGTAACTGTGCTGCTTTGTAATAATCTTCTAAGCAGGCTGAAGCCCTTCCTCCTCTGTCCTTGGGCAATTGTAATGTTTGAAATCGAATCCTGGGTCTTTGCTTTCCCCAAATGAAGTTTGAAATCATTCTGTTCCACTCACTGAATTGCTTGGGAGGGACATCAACAGGCAATGACTGAAAAAGGTAGAGCAGCCTGGGTAATATATTCATCTTTATAACGTCTATTCGATTATACGTGTTCATTGGTAATAATGACCAGCGATTTAAATCGGCCTTAATATCCGCTGTTATATGAGTATAGTTATGTTCATAGATGGCAGTTAGATCTGTAGGTATTTGTACTCCCAGGTATTTAATTATGTCACCCTTCCATTTAAAATGACATAATCTGTAAACTTTTTCTTGTGGTTCATAGTAAAAAGTTTGGGTTTTCTGTAAGTTCAATTTGTACCCGGAGTATGAACCAAATACTTAAAGAAGAGATAGTAATTTAGGCAAGCTTTCATTAGGGTTGGTAAGCGTCACAAGAATGTCATCTGCGTACAGACAGGCTTTGTGTTGTGTATCTCCAATCAATATGCCTGTTACGTCATTATCTTCTCCGATTTCCTGTGCTAGTGACTCAATAAAGAGGGCGAAAAGTGTAGGGCTGAGGGGGCATCCCTGACGACATCCCCTCTCAAGAGACGCTGTTTTAGATAAATTCCCATTTATTTTAATTCTGGCTGTGGGAGAGCAATGAAGGTGAAGATTTCAGGCATCCAACTACCTGGCTGTTAAAACCAAATCGTCTAAGAACCAAGTATAAATATTCCCATCGAACAGAATCAAAAGCTTTCTCGATAATAGATTCTCTATCCACTGTTTCTCATATACTCAATGAGGTGGAAGCCCGCCTTACATTGTCCTGGGTCTGCCTGTTTTTTACAAAACCAGTTTGGTCTGTATCTGTCAAATCCTGGATTATATTTTCCTCCATATTTAAAACAGATATGGGTCTGTAAGAACTAGACTTATATTTACCCGTGTTAGGAATTACTAAAATTACTGCTTGTGTCCAGGACGATGGAGTCTCCCCCCCGCGAAGAACATAATTAAAACATTCCTTAAGAACTGGTATTATAATCTCTCTAAAGGTTTAATACCATTCCAATGGGTGTTTATTCTCCAAAGACTTTAAGTTTTCAGTCAAATCCTTGTTTCTCTTTTTCCTTCTTCTTCTGAGCTGACCACATGATAAGTTTACCTCTTATAACAGCTTTTGCAGCGTCCCACAGTGTACTGGGAGACACTGTGCCATTGTCATTATGGGTCATGTATTCTTGAAATTCTCCCTTTTTGTATTTCTGACATTGAGGATCATTCAAAAGATTAGTGTTAAATGTCCACAATGTGTCTTTGGGCTTGCTGTCAAAATGCAGTGTTAAATATACCCCTGCATGATCAGAGATGCCCCTTACCCCAATGTTACATTTGGTAATCCTGTGGTGATCTGAATTAAACATAAAAAAATAATCAATTCTTGAATATACAGAATGAGCATGAGAAAAAAAAAGTAAAGCATCTATCAAGTGGGTGTAGCTCCCTCCACACATGTACCATACCAAATTATTTAAGCAATTTTTTGATGTATACTGCTTCAGGTCTTATTATTTTTTTGTTTTGTTTTGTTTGTCCCTGTCCATGGAGGGATAAAGTTGGATATTCCAGTCTCCCCCACATACCAACACACCTGACACTATATTACACACCAGATATAAGATTAAAAACTTTTTTGATCAGCTGTTTATTATTTCCTGGTGGTCTGTAAACATTCAATAATGTAACTTGTTTGTGGTCAATTAAACCTTTGACCATTAAGTAGTGCCCTTCTTTATCGTTGATCTGTGAGGAGAGCTGGAAGTTTACTTTGTTTGAAATTAGTATCGCTACAGTGCAGTGCGCTATTAGAAGCTTCAATTGACTTAACTATTGAAGATTTTAGTGCATTTTGGCCTTAATGTTAAATTGAGCAGGTCAGTATGCTCATCTGTGCCTGATGGACTTGGGTTTGTCATGTAATTATTTGAGCATGTATTTTCATGCCAAATGCAGTGCCTCTGAGGGTTTCTGGGCATATTTGTCATTTAGGTTAATGTATTTGATTTAATAAAGTTACATTTGAATTACACTTTAAACACTTGAAAAATATCCCTTTAACCCTTGAGGCAGCCTTAAAAAAAACTATACACTTTTTTCCCAAAGGCCAAAACACACTGCAGGCTTCAGAATAATGCAGTGAAGTGACAAACATTTCATAGAGTAGCTGAGCATCTGTCTGTTTCAGACAGATATTTTAATCAGATAACTGTTCAGTACCATCAGGATTTATCATCAAAAAAGTTTTCTATCAGTCGGCACTTCACACACGATCCCCCTCCCTCCCTCCTCTCTGCTGTCCCTCTCTAGATCTTCGTAGCTTTTTTGCTTTGGGAGTGGGGTACCTGGGCTGGAATGAGCGTGGTCCATCTGTCCTTGCAGGACCCTCTCGTAAAAGGACCCCATTACCATGACTACAGAGCATTTGGACCTGAAAGGCTACAGATGACATTTAGCAGGGCTGTACACTTACTTTTTTAGGTGGTAGCACTGGTGCTAGCAAGTTAAAAATTTTAATAGCACAAAGAAAAATTTAGTAGCACACACAGTTGGACAGTTAGTTAACGTGTTTATTGGCTAAATTCGATACTGATCAGAAATTCTAACAATGTTAACCCCCTGGCTTCGTCTTAATTTCCATCCTAATTGGTTGTTAAGGACAAAAATGTCCACCTCCATAAAAACTACATTAAAAAAAAGTACAGATTCATATTTTTTCTACTTTTTTCTGCATAAATCTCTCAAACAACTTCAGTCCTGCCCCCAAAACTAAACATTCAATCATTTTGAGAAGTTTAACCCTTTAAATGCCTGTTTGATTACTCGATATCACTGTTATTATTTATGAAAAAAAGCAAAGAAATTTAGATATTTTCCATACAACAAATGTTGGGTGGCTGGGGCATTTTTTTTTATCAGTCTTGGATATGTCAAGGATTAACCAAAATATTGACTTTGATGCATTATTACTTTTTGTGTAGCATCAGATTTAGACATTAAGGACAATTAACTCCCATTCAAACCACATTTTTTTTATCTCAAAGTTGCTGATTATAATCATGCATTCTGTAATGTTAGGGTTTCATCTTTGAGAAAAATAGTAAAATTAGTCATTTTTACTGTTCAACACTAAAATCTGCCATTTACTCATCATAGGCCTATGCATACAAATCTTGTTATTTCTTAGTGATAAAATACTGCAGTAACACTATTTCCACTTTTTTCCCACGTTTCCACTGAAATTATTTTTAAATCAGCAGCAGATCTTTCAATTCTTATTTATTTTACGTACTTGAACATTCAAATTGAACACTCAAAACAGAACAATATGTTACAAAAAAACTTGACTTGAGGCGAGGTGAGCATCTCTACAGGCGATGTGTCGCTTTGTAATACTGTGTTTATAAACGTTGTCACGTTTAAAGGTTGTACTCCCTGTGATGTATGGTGTATTCCCTGCCGTCAGTTCACCTGCCGCCACACAATATTTACAAAACAGTGCTTTTTTGGTTTGTTTACCCGGAAATGTAGTTCTTTTGTATTCGGATTGAGAAGGGCCGTACACACTTAGAACTACAACTCCCGTGAAGCATTGCTACAACAACTGACGTATAGGACAAGAGACAGCCTATAGCAGGGGTGTCAAACTCAAACACAGAAAGGGCCAAAATTTAAAACACAGTCTAAGTCGCGGGCCAAACAGGATTAACATTTATTAAACTGTCTAAAACTGACTATGTTTTATTCAGAAATATGAATTTGAACAGCCAGACTGCAACAACTTTTTCCTCAATAAAATAAATAAGATTTAATTTTTTTTTTTTTTCAACAATAACAAAAGAAAACGAGAATATTTCAGCTCAGAATATTTCAGCTCACATATCCAGGTGGGAGTTACATTTGAAAATGCTTGCTTTTTGTCTGCACACAAGATATCGCACACTTTAATCATGCAAACCCTCAATGGCACTGCATTTGGCATAAAAATATGCTCATATAATAATATTACAAACCCATCAGCCCATCAGGTACAGATGAACATATTGACCTGCTCAATTTAACATTAAGGCCAAAACGCACTGAGAACTTCAACAGAAAAGTCAACTGTAGCTTCTATGGTGCACTGCAGGCTTCAGATTTAAAATGTAACACCACAGAACCAGCAGTATTTTAGGAAAAGGTTAAACTGCACACTGACACACACTGAGGAGATGAAGAGGAGAGACAGAGTCTGGACTCTTCATCATGACTTACAATAACGCAGCAATTAAGTATTTAAAAGTAGACAGATCAGACTTGGAGTAAAAAAAAATCACGCACCACATAAGTGTACATTAATATTATGATTCATGATCATAAAAAGTTTTTATATCAAGTCGACACATCTGTCCATATTGACTCTCTCTCTCTCTCTCTCTCTCTCTCTCTCTCTCTCTCTCTCTCTCTCTCTCTCTCTCTGCTGTGGTCAGTCTTATTTTTACCTGGTTTCAGGTGGAGCTGCAGTTCATCTCCCTCCTCATATACTTTTGTTTCTTTGCACTGAGTCAGTTGCCTAAACAGACAAACCTGTTTACATTGTCGTTTGACAGAAGCTCGCGTCTTCACGACTGCGAGCTGATTTATTTCTCGAGTTGCGCGGCAGCTGACGCAGTGCATTGTGGGACTTGTAGTATGAGTGGTGGGAGTGCTATTTACCGATGGGCCATTCATAACAGACACGTGAAATTATCTTGCGGGCCGTATGTGGCCTATAGCCTTGTTTTCCCTACTATTTTTTTTTAGACATGATACCAGCGCAACTCCTTCACACTTGTGCGAGTGGACACGTATTTCTCTTCGCACAGAATGATTTTTAGTAGCAAATGCGACAAAAATTGTCGCACTGTACAGCCCTGTTTAGGCTAAAAACATGGTGTAAATGGCATGAGTGGAATTTCATTTTTGGGTGAACTATCACTTTAACACACAGACACTTCTTCAGACCACTGCCTCTGCTCTCCTGCACAGACAGGAGCTCAGTCTCACAACACATTCTAGCTTGAGGGCAAAGATGGAGGGTCAGAGATGCTGAGGTCGAGATATATTCCAAGCACACTGTCTTGGACGAGAGTGATGCAGCGTGGCCTGGTGTGTTTTAGCCTTTAGTGATAATGGCCATAGAATGGTCAGAAAATTTCATAGAATGTAGTCTCCATCAAGACATGGTGTAATTATGAGTGAGTATTAAAGGACAACTTTGGAAATTTTCAACCTTGGCCTTGATTGAGACAGCTCGTTTTGAAATTGGTCCAGTATTGAGGAAGGCAGATGCAGCTGGCAGCTGCGAAATAAGTACAACAGTATACATTGGACAAATGTGTCCCGTACAAGTTCTTGCATTGAAAGTGCTTTTTTTCACCACAGACCCGCTCAGATTGCCAGTTTTATCTCTGTCAACAGCATGCGAAGCGTCTGTCTTACCCTTCACTTGCTCCGGGCTGTGTGTGACAAAATCTCACGGGATCTTTGCTTGTTACTGGAAGAAAACAGAGGAGCCATGACTTGTAAAAGTCAGTTGGTTGTCCCATAGTACAGGTGAGAGTTTACTAGGCCGATTGAAGTGTCATGGCTAAATATTTACCTGATTTGGAGAATGTAGATGAGACCTTTGATTTCAGTGGCTGCCAGTACTTATTTGAGCCCGAGTATACGGATGAGGAGTTTGAGTTCCTACAAACAAAGAGCGGATGAGGATAGAGAGAGAGGGGCAACGGGCAGATGAGGGTGAAGCAGCTGCTGCATGTCTGTGAATCTGTGAAGACTGGTTGTGCTCCTGTGAATGCTGTGACTCTATGCCCACAGAGGGGACCTGTTGCCCAGTATTTATGGTCTTGATGTGTCCAGGGATGATAGAGAAATTACCCAACGCTGTGTAACCACTGTGGTGGGAAAATTATTCACCAAACTGGTCACTGTTGTTCCTCTTAGTTATTTCTCATGTTCTGTCAGGCACTAACTGGTTACTGGTCCTTGAACACACAGCTGTTTTCCCTTTGGAAGAACAACTTCTGATAACACAATCACATCCCGACTCTCCCGATAAGCTGTTCAGGTCCATCCTGACCCAACCTCCTTCTTCCCTAACCCTGTAAGACAGATTTACATTCTTGACTTGATTATCAGTTCCTTTTACACTTTGAGTGTGACTGTGTACTGATCCTTTGCAAAGCTCGATTAAAACACCAGAAAGACAATCTTGGTCATGGGGTCATGGTCTTAATTTTCAGATTTTCACTTTACAATTTGGTGTCAGAAGTGGGATCGCTTGTGTGAGGGTTTCTGGACTCAGGGTCGACGGTGGTAGTGCACACCCTGAGGAGATATTCCCTTCAACCTCAACCTCCCCACAAAGACGGGTGAGAAGGAGGGCCTTAGACCCGAGACCAGACTCACTCAGCGCAGCGATTCAACAATTCTGATTGGTGAGAATCTGAAAATTTATTTAATTGATTTTTAGAAAAATAAAAAACGGGGAAAAATCAGGTTACTAAAGATGTCAAGATATAAGAGTTGAGATGGGAAAGAGTCCCGACAGTTTTTAACCAAGGTTTAGTAGAAACCTGGAGGTGCACTGACGAGTCCAACTTAAAAGAGTTTACTAAGACCACAATACTGTATGGGAAAAATTATCACTGGTTAATTGTCGTATTGTGCAAAGTAAGACTCAGTGTTTACTAAATCCACAATAGTGTATGGAAAAATCATTACTGGGTAATAATTATATTGTGTGAAGTAAGACTCCAAAAAGCATGCGTAGAAGAGTAGAGAATTCCTCTGTACTAATTAATTTTGATTATCTTGTGAGAAAAAGAAAAAAAAGGGGTGAGAGAATTTAATAAGAAACAGCAATGCATTGAAATCAATTATATTATTTTGAGCATACTAATATTGATCAGTTCTGATACTTTTGTATTGGATCTTGGAAATAAGTTGAGGACACAACTATCTTCTAATTTTTTGTTGTGTTTTTTGTTTTTGTGTCGTTATTCTTCAGTTTACCAAAAATGGGTATTTGTAACAGCAAAAATCAAACCAAAATAAATAAATAAATAAATAAACAGGATAATGTGGATTTGTCTGCTCCAAACATAAATTACATGAACGTGAACTATGGTGATTCATTTGTGAAACAGATACATTTTTGGGTGACTTAATGTAACTTTTTGAGCACAGAAGCAATTGACTCCATGTCTTTCCCTATTTGTCTCAGAGATCATCCAGCATCATGAAGTGTTTTAATGTGTACTCTTTGATTTTCACTGCACTCTCGACGTTTTACCATTGTGAACAGGAATGAGGAATTTCAAACTGAATTCACCTTTTTGTACCCAAATTTGAGCTGGCTCACTGGGCTTCTCTGAGAAGTCAGAAATTAATCAAGCATAGCATTCAACCACTAAAACATTTTTTTCTGTTCAGGAATGCAAGTAAATAACTATAATTTGACATCTTAATCAAGAAATAATAATGTGCTTTACTATGTTTTCTGTTTTTTTTTGTAAACAGTAAATTTGAAAATTCATGGATAACAATAATAATTACATTTTAGAATTAGAAATATTTCGGTTAAATTCCCTCTACATACTGGTGTATTAACCATTACAGAAACATAAAAAAATGATTTGGGTATTTCCCAATGCTGTTAATTTAGGATACCTGTGGCATAAACCTTACATTCCATCCTTACCAGAACCTGTTTGCCATACATTTAAAATATTTTCACACTGCCACTCTAAAAACAAATCCAGCCCCCACACTGGGGTACATTAGGTTTGAGGAGGCAGAAGATAATCCTCTGAATTATTTTTTATATTTGAATTCAATTTTAATTCAGAGGATGTTCTTGCCCTACTTGATTTTTGTTACTGTGCATTTTTATATATTGATACTGACATTCTAATATCCCATCATATACAATAATAGAAATAGTCATACTGATAACTGCATACTCATATCAATTATATTGTATACAAATATATGACCTTTTTTCTTTAATTTCAGGACGTCAAGTGATGGGCACCGAGCAATGGACCAACCTGAAGTTTCTGGTCCGGCTGAGGAAAAATCTGTCACAAACTGACACAACCCGCTAATCCCTACCCGACTCATAGCTCACACAGCACACTAAGTCCTGTTACTTTTTGACACACCTCCTAAATAACATACACATTAAACAATCTATGAACTTTGATAATCATATATTGTAAAATTGTATATATTGTAAAATCTCCCTGTGTTGTGAGTGTTTCTTTGAAAATACCCCTCTGTTGTGATTGGCTGTCATGAAGAACATCTGTGCTGTGATTAACTGTTGCAAAATCCCCCTTTATTCAGATTGGCTGTTTGAAAATGACCTTGTATTGTGATTGGATGTCATGAAAAACATCTGTGCTGTGATTGGCTATTGTAAAATCACCCTGTATTGTGATTGGCTGTTGTAAAATCCCCCTGTAATGTTTTTGGCTGTTGAGAAGTACCTCTTCATTCTGATTGGTTGCTGGAAAATCCCCTGTATTATGATTGGCTGTTGCAAAATCCCCCTGTATTCTGATTGGCCGTTGCAAAATCCCCCTGCATTCTGATTGGTTGTTTGAAAATGACCCCGTATTGTGATTGGCTGTCGTGAAAAACATCTGTGCTGTGATTGGCTATCGTAAAATCACCCTGTATTGTGACTGGGTGTTGTAAAATCCCACTGTAATGTGATTGGCTGTTGAGAAATACCTCTTTATTCTGATTGGTTGCTGGAAAATTCCCCTGTATTGTGATTGGCTGTTGTAAAATCCCACTGTAATGTGATTGACTGTTGAGAAGTAGCTCTTTATTCTGATTGGTTACTGGAAATTCCCCCTGTATTGTGATTGGCTGTTGGAAAATCCTCCTGTGCTGTGATTGGCTGTTGGAAAATCCCACTGCATTGTGATTGGCTGTTGTAAAATTCCCCTGTATTCTGATTGGCTGTTTGAAAATCACCCTGTTTTGTGATTGGCTGTTGTAAAATCCTCCTGTATTCTGATTGGCTATTGGAAAACCCCCCTGTATTCTGATTGGCTGTTGTAAAATCACTCTGTAATGTGATTGGCTGTTGAGAAATACCTCTTTATTCTGATTGGTTACTGGAAAATCCCCCTGTGTTCTGATTGGCTGTTGGAAAGTCCCTCTGTATTCTGATTGGCTGTTGCAAAATCCCCCTGCATTCTGATTGGCTGTTTGAAAATCCCACTGTAATGTGATTGGTTGTTGTAAAATCCCCCTGCATTGTGATTGGTTGTTGGAAAATCCCACTGCACTGTGATTGGTTGTTGTAAAATCCCCCTGCATTGTGATTGGCTGTTGGAAAATCCCCCTGTATTGTAATTGGCTGTTGGAAAATCCCCCTGTATTGTAACTGGCTGTTGTAAAATGCCCCTATATTCTGATTGGCTGTTGCAAAAAACCCCTGCATTCGGTTGTTTGAAAATGACCCCATATTGTCACTGGCTGTCATGAAAAACATCTGTGCTGTGATTGGATGTTGTAAAATCCCCCTGCATTCTGATTGGCTGTTGGAAAATCACCCTTTGCTGTGATTGGCTGTTGTAAAATCCCACTGCATTGTGATTGGCTGTTGTAAAATTCCCCTGTATTCTGATTGGCTGTTTGAAAATCACCCTTTGTGATTGGCTGTTGTAAAATCCCCTTGTTTTCTGATTGGCTGTTGGAAAATCCCACTGTAATGTGATTGGCTGTTGAGAAATACCTCTTTATTCTGATTGGTTGCTGGAAAATCCCCCTGTATTGTGATTGGCTGTTGTAAAATCTCCCTATATTCTGATTGGCCGTTGCAAAACAACCCTGCATTCTGATTGGTTGTTTGAAAATGACTCTGTATTGTGACTGGCTGTCGTGAAAAACATCTGTGCTGTGATTGGCTGTTGTTAAATCCCCCTGCATTGTGATTGGCTGTTGTAAAACCCCCCTTTATTCTGATTGGCTGTTGTAAAATCCCCCTGTATTCTGATTGGCTATTGGAAAATCCCCCTGTATTCTGATTGGCTGTTGGAAAATCCCACTGTAATGTGATTGGCTGTTGAGAATTACCTCTTTATTCTGATTGGTTGCTGGAAAATCCCCCTGTATTGTGACTGGCTGTTGTAAAGTATCCCTATATTCTGATTGGCCGTTGCAAAACAACCCTGCATTCTGATTGGTTGTTTGAAAATGACTCCGTATTGTGACTGGCTGTCATGAAAAACATCTGTGCTGTGATTGGATGTTGTAAAATCTAGACTTGCACCGATTTCAACTTTCTTAGCCGATTCTGATTTCCGATTTTTGAGGGGTCTGATCTACCGATTCCGATTTTGGCCGGTTCCGATTTTCAGTCTTTCTAAGAACTGTGATTGACAGCATTCACAAACATTTTTGCAACTTTTCTTGTAAATATGTTCATAATAAGACACTGACTATTAAATATTCATTTAATACTTTCTCCAAAATCATCCAGATTACAACCAGGCCTTATTATAATTTTATATTAAGATTCTGAATTGGGTGAATGTGATCTCGCGAGATCATCTCGCGGGATTTCGTGGTATGCGATTTCACGTGATCTTTTGTGGAAGCGGATGTAAACAAACCGGAGACTAATGCGGTGCAACAGTTTGAAGTAAAACTTTGCCGTGAGAAAAACAAACACAGAAGTTAAACGACTCTGGATGAGAAAATGTTTGAGGAGAAACATCAACACAGGTTGTTTATTCTTCAGCCAGAACAGGAGGTGAGATTTTAACTGTCCCTCTGTGAACAGCAGTCTGCTGCTAGCTTGCTAGCATTAGCCTGAAGTGCGAGAGCGTTTACGGCTGTTTTGCGACATTGTCAGCTGCTCTGTCTCGTTGTAGACTGTCTGTCTTCTCTTTATCCTGTTCTTGGAATCTGTCGCTGACACCATCTTCAAGCAGACGTGTCAGAGTGTGTAGCTGTTATCAGCGCTGTGTTGACGTCACGGTCAGTTTGTCTGCTGCGCGCATGACGTGACCATCGTGCAGAACATGTGTGTAACAATGACGGGCACAGAACCGGATTTGTGACGCTGACCGGCCGGTCACCGGTCAAGGCCAGTCACGTGAAAACCGGCCCGATTCCGAGCATTGCCGATTAATCGGTGCAAGTCTAGTAAAATCCCCCTGTATTGTAAGTGGCTGTTGGAAAATCCCACTGTAATGTGATTGGCTGTTGAGAAATACCTCTTTATTCTGATTGGTTGCTGGAAAATCCCCCTTTATTGTGATTGGCTGTTGGAAAATCCCACTGTAATGTGATTGGCTGTTGAGAAATACCTCTTTATTCTGATTGGTTGCTGGAAAATCCCCCTGTATTGTGATTGGCTGTTGTAAAATCTCCCTATATTCTGATTGGCTGTCAAAAAAACACATCTGTGCTTTCATTTGTTGTTGGAAAAATTACTTGTATTTCATTGGCTGTTACGTACTGTGACAGGCCTAATGAAAACCCATCCTTTCATGTTCAGTAAGCCCTCTTAACTGTCCGTAACTCAAAAACACTAACTTAAAACTTAAAAAAGAAGATGTTTTTCTGTGTCATACAATATTATTTATGTATAAAGGAAGAGTGCTGAGAAATGTACTCAAAAAAGTGAGGCAGTCAGTTTCAGTAATTTTTTATTTCTTTTTTTATCCTAAAAGAACATTATAATTGCAGAGAAACACATTTGGCCATCTGTAAACCGTGTAGCAACTCAAAGCCTCTGGAAATCTGGTTTAAAATAAAGTATCTATCAACGTCATGTAACTAACAATATCAGGAAAGTGTGCAAAAACTATATCTTTAACTACAATATTTCATATTTGTATTAAAACTAATTTCTAACATTTTTCAGGTGTTTATACAGAACCTAGGTTGTATGAGACACTGACTTACCTGCAGTCGATGGATGTTGACACGCCTCCAATTTTGTAGAAGCAAAGACGCGTACCAGCACAGAAGCGTAGCAATGCACTGTTGAGGAAAGGGTCAGCAACAACATATTACATATTTTAACCACTTACAAAAATTTGTATCAGTTTAAATGTACATTATATTTTGAATATTTTCTCAGCTTCACCTTTCTACCAGGCAGCCTTTTCTCATGGTATACTGCTGTTATATAAGCCAAATATCGCGCTCTCCAAACCAACCATGTATTAAGTAAGTAGTGCTTCTGCTAAGACTCGGGCGGCTTTGGAGATATGATATTTGGCTTGTATAAAGGTGAGATCCTGTTGGAAAGGCTGGCTGACAGGAAGGTAAAGCAGTGAAAATATTTGAAATATTGCATAAAGTTAAATACTTTTTTGTTGGGAAGAACACTTTCAAGTGGTTAAAATATTTTGCTGCTAACCCTGTCTAAAGCAGTATACTGTTTAGCTCATCTACATCGGTACTCCTGCTGCTTCTCCAAACCAGAAGCAGGCAACTAACATCTACTGTGGGCAATACACTGACTATGGATAAGTACCCTATACAAACACACTTCGAATAACAGGAACCATCCTTTTAACAGTTATGAAGGTACTGTGTGGCATACTTCTGACCATTTAGTGTAAACCTAGCAACTATAAAGGCGCATTATGCAGTTTTGGAAAAGAAATTCAAACTCAGAAAAGTAATAATACAAACGCAAATATTGATATATTTTCATAACTGAATAAATAAGGGATCCTAAGAGGGAAATGAGGTCCCTAAAACACTGTCTGAAGCCAGAAAGTTGGGTCCCTGCAAAGAAAAGAAACAATATGAAAATTATGCTCTTTGAGGACAATTTGTTTATTCTGTAATTAATTATTAATTCAGTCAGTCATGTATGTATCCGTGAATATTCTTTTTTGATTCAAAATTCTTTCCCAAAACTACAAGTGTACCTTTAAAAACAAGATCTTTAAAATTGTCACATAACAGCTTATGAACACTACATATCTTTTTTACAATGGTTTAATGCAAATTTATTACATAAACAAGTTCAAATACAATGTGTACTGAAAGCCTGTAGACTACATTAGCAATCTGAACAAGATGAGCTAAACAGTTGTCAACATGGACAACAACATATTCATGTCGCAGACCATGCTGTAACTGAGTGAGCCACTAAAGTTCACTATTCCTTTTCAGAATCCACTAATCTTGTTTAGATCTTGAATTCTAAAATTGTGTCGTCGAGTCATTCGTGAGTCTGCAGCCGTGGTTTGCAGCTCTAATTTGCAGCTCTAAGTGAATTTAAAAGTGTTGGTCAGTCTTTTTGGGATGCATCAACAATCTGGTGAGGTTGATCACCACAGATCCTTATAGGCTGGTAGTGAACCAGGGTCCCAGTGATTCACCCCAAGATCTGGCTGTGGCTCAGAAAGACAATGCACTAATCGCATCCAGTGAAAACAATGGAAACTAAGGTGAGCAAAGAATTTTGATTATGGTTGATTGTCATAAAAATGCTGTATACACAAGTCCGATAGATCTGTTTTCATTCTACTGTTTAGTGCTCTTGATTGCAGAGAAGGTAAGATAACTTTTAAGTGTGCCACTACTGGACTAATGACATTTATTTGATTTGTTTGGGGTGGTGCTGCTACTAACAATTATTTTTAATATTTCATAATTTATTATTTCAGAATTAATGTATTGATTAATCAATCAGTTGGTTGGACTATAAAATGTCAAAAAAAAAGTGTGAAAATCACTTGATCAGCGTTTCTTGAAGCCCAAGATGATGTCCTCAAATGTCTTCTTTTGTCCACAAACTAGATATATTCAGTTTACTGTCACAGAGGACTAAAAAAAACAGAAAATATTCACATTTGAATATATTCACACTAAAAACAGACTATTGAGACTTTTTTTCTTTAAAAAATGACTCAAAGTGATTAATCAATTATCAGAATTATTGGTGATTAATTTGATAGTTGATTAATTATCTATTAACCAATTACATGTTACAGCTCTAGTTTGGGGTGGCTGTCATATATATAATCAACACAGCCCAAGTGGCCAAAAAATACACTTCATAGGTTTCAAAACTTCTCACCTGCAGTTGAAATTTAGCCAGCTAACTGTCTGTCTAACACTGGCACATTTACAGAAATGCTGATTAGGTTATCCCTAGAACTAAATGAAAATGAGGAGTCACGTGGGTACGCTGAGCAGGATGGCAGCACTGTAGGAGGGCTCAGACCACTCGCAACTAATTTAATTGTTTAATCCATATTTATCTGCCTACCTTGAGCTAAATATTGACAGACTTTATCCCAGAAAAGTTCTTAGTACTTTGACTACATTTTTGGCGGTGAGAAATGGCGACAACGTCGAAATATTTTAAGGATATGGGCCACATAGCTACTCGGAACAAGCTAGCTGCTAATGAGGACAAGTCTCCCGACGAAGCTGCAGAACAGAAAATAAGTATGGAAAAAATCTTTGCTGAAATAACCAAACTGAGTACTAAACTGACGGAAGTAGCTGCTGATGTAGTGACCATCAAAGAAACCACCACCGAGCTGAAAAACTCTGTCAGCGGGCTACAGGTAGTGGAGGAGGCGGAGGAGCGAATCTCCCAGCTGGAGGACACGACTGAGGGCCTTGTGACAAACACCGGTACCATGGGGAAAAAGGTGGATATGCTATGGGACCGTGTGCAAATCCTGGAGAATCATTGCAAAAGAAACAACGTAAGATTGGTGGGACTGGCGGAGACATACGAGAGCAGAAATAGTTTACAGTCACCTTTAAAAGTAGGAATTCCTGTAGTTTAGCTGAAAAGTAGGCTACAGGTCTCTGTCTGTCTCCGTGGTCCTGGAGTAACACTCAGCACTCTTTGTCTACAGTCTGAGCGAAAGGTCGGTTTGGATCTGGTAACCCAAGAGTTGGAGTCGTCAGAGTCTTCCGAAGGACAAGTTTTAAGTCAACAAATGTTTACCCTGCATCAGCAGTCCATGTCACTTTACTATGTGCTTCTAGGCCTCACCCAGGTGCAATTGCACTCAGGGGGGCCTTGAGGACACCAGTGAAAACACCAGTGGGAATGAAGAGCCTGCAACAGGAACACAAAAGGCATAACGTGTTTCTTTATGATTGAGTTTGAAAATGTTTTAAAATGCTTTTACTCTTTTTTGGGAGAGGGATTTGCCCTCACATGTCATCACATGACCCAAAAATGTCACTTGTTGTTGGACAAACTGCAGTTTTGACGAGCTAGCTTTGTGACCTTCTTCATCCAAATGTTTCAAATGTGTCTTTTTCACACTGAGCTTGAGTAATCATGCACTTCCTGGTGACAGATTTAATGAGCTCAAACTTTGTTTTAAAGTTCGTACCTGATTTTTTGTTTTGTTTTGTGGGAATGATTACACCTGCCTTTAATCAAGTGATAAAGACTAGTGTAATACCGTCAACAGCCACTTTTTTTTTTTTTTTTTTTTAGTGGATATTATGGTTGACAGGGCCTTTAATTAGATTTTGGTGTGATCACAATTAGTTGCATGCCTCTGATTAGACTGACCTACAGTGTATCATTCTTTCACGGGGCGCTCGGCAAAGTGCCCCTGACCTGCAGCTAAGTAGCCAATCCGGTTATGGTTGCTAGGGAAAAATTATTAATAATTGGCCTATCAATGTCACCAAATTTAATGCCGGTGGGGCGCTGGAAATGTAGCCCCAACTGCTACGTAAAATGTGTGAAGGTTTATGATTGCTAGAGCTACGTGAGGAGCCAGTGATAGGTTTTTTTTGTAGTGCGACTCCCAGACTCTGTCCTACAGCGGGAGAAAAAAAACTATGGTGACGAGGAAGAGAGATGATGGCGATGGCGATGGCAGTGACAACTGGAGTTCAAGCACAGCTTCCACCAAATTCGGTGAAATTATTAATGTACCCTTTTGCGAGACGGACGACGGAGGAAAAACTTCTCGTTAAGGAGCTGGGACCCGACAAACCTGAAATGAACATTTCCCAGCAAACCAAGGAGAAAGATAAATTGTACAAACAGAGTTTTTGTCTGAGCTGGTTGAACCGTAAGACGTGGCTGGCAGGTTGTGGAGCAGCCAATGCACTTTTCTGTTTCCCCTGTATCCTCTTCAGAAGTGACAAATGTGATTCAACTTGGACAAAGACTGGACTAACTGACTTAAAGCACCTCTCTGAACGGATCAAGAAGCATGAGAGGTCCAAAATTCACATGGAAAACTGCATAAAGCTAGCTGTACTCGGAAAGATTAGCATAGCAACGCAGCTAGATGATGGGGACCACATTGCTGTAAGAAGGCACAATGAAGAGGTAGATAAAAACCGTAATATTTTATCCAAAATAAATGTAAAATTTTGTGGTGCTTTTGAATTAGCAATGCGGGGACATGATGAAAGGGATTCCTAAGACAACACCGGGATATTCAGAGGTTTAGTCAACTTAATGGCATCCATTGATTGGGACTTGAGGGAGCACCTTGAAAATGCGACCATATTTAAAGGCACCTCGAAGACACTTCAGAACAAGCTCCTGGACTGTATGCTGGCAGTTCTGAGAGAACAGATCATAGATGAAGTAAAGACAGCTGAGTTTTTAGCAATCCAGGCTGATGAAACTACTGACATTTCCACACACTGTCAGCTAGTCCTGGTACTAAGGTACATTGATGGACGCAACAATATACAGGAGTGGTTCTATGAAATCATCAAGCTACCCAACAGCTATGCGGATTCAATAGCCAGTGCCTTATTGGAGAGGCTGCACAGCATCCTTCCCGAGGGACAAGAAAAAAAGTTAATGGCCCAGGCATATGATGGGGCTGCGGTAATGAGGGGTGCCACTGGAGGAGTGTAGCGAAAGGTACAGGACATCTATGCAAACGCTCACTACATTCACTGTCATGCCCATCAGTTAAAGCTGGTAATGCAGCAGGCAACTTCCCACATCCCTCAGATCATTCACTTTTTTACTGACATGGGGGGATTTGCTTCTTTTTTCTCAAAAGCGAGCAAGAGAACTGCAGTGCTAGATGAGATGGTGGCGCACCGACTTCCAAGTACATCGTCAACACGTTGGAACTTCAACAGTGGTGCAGTCAACACAGTCTATGACAACAAGAATGATCTGGTGAAGTGTTTTCAGACCATCTGGAACAGTGAAGCGTTTGATAGCCCTACGAAAAGAGAGGCTGGAGGCTATGTGAGAATGCTGGAAGATGAAGCTTTGTGTTTTTTCCTAGCCTTGTTCCATAAGATCATGCCACATGTGGACATGCTGTATAATCAGCTCCAGAAGAGGAACATCGATGCTGTCTACATCGCAGGAATCACCCAGACATTCATGAATCGCATGCAGGCTATCAGGTATGTTAAATGCATTATTATGTAGCCTAGCCTAATTGTTAATTCTCTGCATAAATTATGTGTAGCCTTAAATGCTTATATGTCATCTTATTCAAATAATTAATGTGAAATTTAGATGAAATATAATTGCTAGTAATATAACAACCTTGGGTTTGGTTAATATATCCCTAATCGGTTTTCACAACTGATTCATAAAACTTATGTATTGGATCAGGGAAGCTGTTCCTAATCTGGCTGAGGATGAGGAGTACAGGGGACCTGTTCAGGAGCCACCCACAAAGAAACGGAGAACATTGGGAGAAGACACACAGCACCATTTGGCACTGGAGGTCAGCACTTGCTTACACACACAGAGACACAGAGAAACACAGGGCCCTATCTTGAGCTCGTGCCTTAAGGTCGTGTCTTGTGCTGATCGAAAGCGTAAGTGGAAGGCGGGAGGTGCAATGGATTTAATTTATCCAAGGTGTGTCCAAATCCAACCTTGTTGTCTTGTGCCAGGGGCGGGAGTGATATTTTGCCCTGCCCCGCCCTTTGCGCCACCAGCGCAAAGCGGGATAGACCTATCAGACGTGCCCAAGTGCCCTCGTTAATTCACAGGCGAGTTTAGGCCGAACATGCAATAAACCAATCAGAAAGTCAGCTCTCATCACCTTTGAGAGGCAGGTGCGCCAGCAGCGCAAGCGGAGGCAGCATGACGGCGGATTTACCAGGAAGAAACAAAGAGAAAAGATTTTTAAAGTGAGGAGACAGATCTCCTGGTAAGAGAAGTGAAAACGCGATATATGGAGATAGCAGGACGTCTCCAAAACAGCTTCATGCCGAAATAGTTTACTTTACAGTAACGCCTGCAAGAAACTTTACAACAAATGAACTGCAAATGTCTTGCAGATATGTAACTGGTTATATTTTAACCTGGACCACGTTAAAAGTATGTTATATTTCATAATTAATTGTTATAATCAGCATCATTATTAACTTTGCTGGCTGAGGATCGGGGGAGAGAGATGGTGCAGTAGAGAGGGGAGGTGAACCGATCCAGTCTAGCTGCAAAGCTTCCTGGTTCCACTGGCCCACCTGAGCCAGGTGAAGGCACAGATACGCGGCTGTCTGTGCTCCTTCTTCTTCTCCTCTCCCACCTAATCATCATCTCCTCCTCCCATCCTCCCTCCTCTGACCCGCTGTGAAATAATCAGAGAGAGTTTCCTAAGTTTGAAGTGCACAAAATTACGCAGATATATCCAACTAGCTATGATAGAAGCACACATAACATTTTCTCTCAGGTTGGGCCGGACTTGTGCGGTCAAATATAGTGTCTTGTATATTTTCTATGTTATAGATCATAATTGTTTAAACATTGTTTTTCTGGATCATAACAAACACGCAGACATATACACTACAGCTGCTCCACCTGTCATGCTGACTCATCTGATAAAGACTATCAGACAGCTGTGATCCTGTTTGCAGGTCTGCTGAGATTTATTGGGCTTTATAATTATAATAAAAGTACTGTTGTACTTATTAGTGTGATTAACTTCAAAGACACACATGCGAGTGCACGACTTTTAAACATAAATGAAAGGTGTTTGGTGATTGTGGAGATGAGGGTGCGCACCTCAGCCAAGGGCAAGACACACACATACCTGCACTATTAACTTCAATATTCACACTTTATTGCTGGTGGATATGTTCAAAGGACACTTCACTAATCGGCACTCCTGTGGAGAATAAAGACTAATGTAAATTAAGGTGTTTGGTGATTGTGGAGCCATTGCGCCACCAGCGCAAGTGATTTTGCTATCTTACGCCAGCGCAAGTGCCATTTTTGCCATGTGGGTAAGATAGCAAACGCGCTTGCGCTGGGTCTGTGCCGCTGTGGGTGTGAGGTCTAAACATGAAGGCGTGGCCCCGCGTGTTTGCTATCTTATGCTGAGCACATTGGAGTAAAACGCGCTTGCGCTTTAGACCAGCCAAAACCTGGTCGAAGCGCAAAGTCTGTGGTTTTTCAGCACAAGATAGCACCTGGCGGGCTTGGCCGAAACACACACACGTCTTCACAATCACAAAACACCTTCATTTATGATCATTCTCTTCCTCCCACTTGAGTGTCGATTAGTTAAGTGTTATTCAAACATATTTTCTATCAGCAATAAAAAGTAAATATTGAAGTTAAAAGCTTTCACGTGTGTCTCACGCTTGACTGAAGTGTACACGTCTCTACAATCACAGAACACTTTTCTTCTTTTAAGATGAACTCACTAATGAGGAAAAGAATTATAATTATAAAGCCTAAAGATTGTCTTTATCGGATGAGTCAGCATGACAGCTGGAGCAGCTGTAGTGTGTGTCTGCCTGTTTGTTATGATCCAGAAAAACAATGATTGAACAATTATGATCTATAACATACAAAATATACAGACACTATATTTGACCATAGGAGTCCGGCCCAACCTGAGAGAAAAAAGTTATGTGTGCTTCTGTCATAGCTGGTTGGATAGATCCGTGCGTAATTTTGCACACTCCAAACTTCAGAACAGAACAACTTGTTTCGCAGCGGGACAGAGGAGGGAGGATGAGAGGAGGAGATGAGGATTAGGTGGGAGAGGAGAAGAAGGAGGAGCACAGACCACCGCTTAACTGCTCCTCCACCTGGCTCAGGTGTGCCAGGTGGAACCGGGAAGCTTCGCGGCCTCTGGATCTGTTCGCCTCCCCTCTCTACTACACCATCTCTCTCCCCGCTCCTCAGCCAGTAAAATTAATAATGATGATGATGCTAATAATTAATTATAAATTACAACACAGTTTCAAGGTGCTTCAGGTTAAAACATAACCAGTTACATATCTGCATGACATTTGCAGTTCATATTTATTGTATTATTGTATATAAACTATTTCGGCGTGAAGCTGTTTTGGAGACGTCCTGCTGTCTCCATATATTGCGTGCTCTTGCGCATTCTCTTCTGGAACCAGGAGATCTGTCTCCTTGCTTTGAAAATCTTTTCTCTTTGTTTCCTCTTGGTAAATCTGCCGTCATGCTGCCTCCGCTTGCGCTGCTGGCGCACCTGCCTCTTGAAAGGTGATGAGAGCTGACTTTCTGATTGGTTTATTGCAAGTTCGGCCTAAACTCCCCTGTGAATTAATGAGGGCACTTGGGCACGTCTGATAGGTCTATCCTGCTTTGCACTGGTGGCGCAAAGGGCGGGGCAGGGCGAAATATCACTTCCACCCCTGGCACAAGACAGCAAAGTTGGATTTTGACACACCTTGAATAAATTAAATCCATTGCGCCTCCCGCCTTCCACTTACGCTTTTGATCAGCACAAGACACGACCCTAAGGCACGAGCACGTTTTACCCTGAGCACAAGATAGCAAACGTGCCCAGCCACGCCTTCCTTTTGCCTTCATGTTTAGACCTCACACCCACAGCGGCACAGACCCAGCGCAAGCGCGTTTGCTATCTTATGCACATAGCAAAAATGGCACTTGCGCCAGGCTAAGATAGGGCCCACAGAGACACACAGAGGAACAGACACACAGAGACACAGAGGAACAGAGAGAAACAAAGACATCATCAAAAAAATCTAATGAAGATGCTCACCACTTGATATAGTAGTCCAGACTCAAATGTTTATTGTCATATGATATCTATGATAATTACAGTTAACCATTTTGGTTTATTACACAATATAGGCTAGCTATTCAGAACATTGATTGTAGTGAGATGTGAAGACCTAATTCTTTAACTTTTTTATAATTGTATGTCATCACATAGGTATGTGACACCGTCATGAGCCATGCCAAGGAGAGGTTTTCTTTCACCAAGCACCTCATCAGTGCCACTGTCTTGCAAGGAGACTTGTTCCAACAACACAGCAGAAAGTTCCCAGATTCAGCACCGGAAACCACGGTGGAAGCCTATCCCTCATTGGACAAGGCCAGACTTAAAACAGAACTGTCCCTGATCTACGAGAATGAGGAGTTCCGGAGTTGCAAAGGTGCACTGGTTCTCTATCAGGTTTTGATGGAAAACGACCTTGGAGAAACATTCACTGAAACTGTAAGTCTTCTCAACATCATCATCACAACACCAATGACAACATCAGAGTCTGAGTGGTGCTTTTCTACATTAAAGAGGATAAAAACTTTCCTTAGAACTATGTCACAAGATCGGCTCAACGCTCTGGCTATGCTCTGACCCAAGATTGTACTATATCTCTTTTGAGATGGTGAAACTTGCCCTACATTGGACTGGACAATGCAAGTTAGACTGGCCCATTACAGAAAAATCTTTATCCTTTCCCTTTACACCCATAGAGCTCCTCTCTCAAAATTCAGGTAGAATCTCTAACCCTATTATGTTGCATTCCAAGGAAGTTTGGATGAAGATACACAAAATGATTAAATTATCTCATTCTAAACAGCCATATTCGTCTTTGTGGCAAAATCCTGCAATCTGTATTAGTAAAACACTGGTCTACTGAAAGAGTTGGCACAACCATGGGATATGTACGCTGGATAATTTGTATGATGGTAAAGTGTTTATGTCTTATATTGATGTATTGAGTAAATATAACCTAAATGGAAAGGAACATTTTTGGAAATATGTTCAGACAAGGCACTGTGTGATGTCACTAGACTGGCAAACTGAAGACAACCATATTTTAGAGTATTTGGTTTTGCCATCACACCATCACAGAGCCTCGATATTTTACAGAAGAATGAACGCTACACTCAGTACTGATCTAAACAATTTGAAGGTTTTATGGGAAAATGACTTTGGGGTTGTTCTTGGGAATGAGGAATGGAGGGAAATAATCTCACAATGTGGGAAATTTTTAAGGGAATGTAAAGGCAAATGTACACAATATAAGATTGTACAAAGATATTATTGGACTCCTGTGAGACTGAATAGATTAGGCCTCATGAACAACTCATTGTGCTGGAAGCGTCAAAATGATAACGGTACTCTGATACATTGTTTGTGGGAATGTCCAATTATCAAGCACTTCTGGATGGTTGTCATACGTATTCTAAGTGATTGGTTAGAAAGACTTGTGCCACTTTGTCCTACACTGTGTTTACTGGGTGACAAAGGACAGATAGATAATATATCAAAAGGAAAATTCTCTGTTATCATGGTTGGGGTCTCAGTGGCAGCTAAGATTATTCTTTTTTTTTTTTTCCTCTTTTCTGACCTATAAATGTTGTCACAATGTTGGATACTTGTGTTAAACGATTCCAAAGCGTCAAATAATGAGGTTCATGCATTTGGAAGCGAGCCCCGCAAGCTGTTTTGGATGGCTCTGCATGCTCTGTTTTACTGTCTTTTTTTAACGGTGTAGTAACATTGACGTCGTGCCAGACTTACTTATATGGTCATACCCCAGCATGTGCTCTAGGCCTGCCCGCTCCCCCGCTCTGCTTCGTAAATTATATCGCTGCTCTGAGTGGTGAACTATTAAGTGAGATTAATGTGTTAGCGAGCTATGTTGAGTCTAAAGCCAGGATTTTCAGTGTCACGAATGTGGCTCTCTTTTAACCTGGTAACCATGGTAACTACTAAACTCATAACCTGGTCGCAAGCAGGTTATGTTCAGAGTTTCAAATTAAATCGTCTGTAAAACGCGCTATTCTTTAACAAATTTTTGTCCTTAGCTTTTAAACTGAGGGAGGACGTTAACATTGAAAAATTACTGAGCTGTATGCTCGTAATATCACCGAACGAATCCATATAATGTAAAAATGTAACAGCAGCACAAACTGTCTGCATCGCGCTGTCATGATGGTAACCTCCGTTTGGTGATGCAGAGTCATTTTTCCCGTTTGCTCCAGATCATATTAACACTTTGAATTGACATCGTATATAATCCACACACTAAAATAATGATGAAGCAACTACAGACACTTTGAATACTTTTTACTGTTATCTGTTTTGTCTCTGTGATTTTGCAGCTCAGATTACTGATTAGAAAATTCATCATCATTTATCACAGCCAATCTTAAATCAGTTACACTCATTTTACGTTGGTTTGGTCATAAACTTCAGTGATGTCCACGTCTCTGTCATCATAGGACAGTGTCAGACAGACTTAATCATGTTTAAATCTGCTGTATGGAGTTTTATTGTTTAATGTGCGGTTTTCGTGTTAGAATAAACGGCAGCATTAAGACCGCATTTAGTCCATCAGTTATTTTCTGACATCATTCTTCTTCTCCTGCTTTATTTGCAGCAACAATGTTGCTTTTGCCGTAATGTATTTTGTATATTTTCCACAGCTCATAATTATAACAACTTGATGATTTTGACTTAAGTAAGGCTCGCGATCGCTTCATTTCATGTGGAAGAAGAGTCAAATGACACAACAAACGCCCCTTTTATATGAACGCGCTGAACGAGTCTGAAGACGAAAGCCTGGATTAACAAAGTGAGTTGATAACCACCATCATGATACCCGTTATCTCTGATTGCAGTTTTTTAGGCTTTGTCAGGCAGAGAATGCCTGGCTGCGTTGAGCTTCCTTCGTAGCACAGCCCCCATGCTGTCTACAATGATTTCAGTGTTAGTACGTTGAGCAATGGCTTCCAAAAATGATTGTTTGGGTGTGAGGGAAAGTTAACTTTGTTTAGCTTTCCTAAAGAGGCGAGCACCAGGCAGAAGTGGATAGAGTTGCTTTTTCCCGGCCAGCAATGGAAAAATACCTCCGTGTTTGTCTGTCTATGGCACTCTATGGCACATGGGCCAATATGAAGCTGGGTTAGTCGGTAGCCGAGCTCGGCAGCGCTTGTCAGCCCTTCGGAAGTCCTCGGGAGTGTGACCAATCACAGCAGAGTGGGCTCAGCGGGAGGCGTACATGGAGGAGGGCCGGGGGGTGGAGTAAAGTACACAGACCGTTTTCGCGGGATGCAGAAAATACAAGGAAGAGATGCAGCGAGAGACACAGCGTCCTGAGATCTACAAAGCTTTCTGTGCGGGCGATCGTGTGTAGCTGCTCTATAGGAGTCCAAAATCAAATACAAAGGCCCGAAATTGAGTATAATAGGTCCCCTTTAAACACTGGAAAACTCTGAAAGCCTTACCGTTTAAAGAATGGGTAAATATGATGATAAAGACTGCTTCATATGAATGTATGTTTTATAAGTTGAATAATAGAGATGGTACCACAGCGCCAGAATGGGAACCATTTTGGTCCTACATTACTTTTACTGTCAGTCAGCAGGACGACAGCTGATTTCCTTCCCTCTGATATTTATTTTATTTTATTTATTTATTTTTTTTTTTTCTTTCTAAGAACTTCCACACCTTGTAATATCATTGATACTTTCATTTATGTTTATGTATAAGAGCCCTGTTCTTTAATGTTAAAGAGCACTGTACGATTGTCATTTACCAAGTAAAAACTCAAATAAAAACCTGAATTATATAAAAAAAAAAGAAAGAAATGAAAATATGAATGAATTAATAAAGAATGGGCCTGGTTTTTCTTAACTGAAACTTACCACATGATACACAGGAAGGCCAAGGAGAACAGCAGTACACCTTGTGTTTGATGTCATGAAGTTCCTAAGAGGATAAAAATAGTGTAAATTCTGTGACAAATTTATTCATCAAGCCCAATGCCAAACCGTTCCAACCAACTGGCCACTACAGCATCAGAAAAAAGGTCCACACGTCTTGTGCTGATTTATCTGGTGCAATCAGAGACAGAGCATGGACATGCAAAAACGTGGACTATGCAGTGGAGCAATTGTGGAATTAAAGTTCATTTGAACCATCAAATTAAACATTCCAAAAATTTAACTTGTGAAATGCATAATCACCTGCTGGTCGTGCACTTGAATATATCAGCCATAGCACCTGAAATCTTGTTTTTGTCTAGTTTTGGAAGCCCTTTGTCTGAATAAGATCATCAGTTGAGGGGTGTGGCAATCAAACTCGGTGTTCAAGGGCAGGTTCTTGTGACCATTAGAACGCTGCATACATACATCTACATTTCAGAAAAGAAGAAGTACATTAAGTTCTAGGTTTGTGAATCACTAAGATAAATTATTGTTTTATTTAAAAAAGAATAATAAAATCAGAACAGGATTAGAACAGCATTTTCTTATTATGGCTAAATGGTTGTAAAGCAGTATTAGTAATGATTGCAACATAAAAGTCACTACATAAACCCAATATCTCATTGCAAAGAAATCTATAAAGTCAAATAAATAAATTCACAGTAAAACCAATGATTTCAAGATTAATTAAATTAGATAAAACTATGCATAATGTGACATACATTACTGACAAAGGAAAAACAGGTGAGAGAGATTAACCATATTACCTCAGACTGCATATGAAGAGTGGGCCAGAGGTCCCTGAGCTGTTTCACAGAAAGTTGATTCTGCATGTTGGAGTCACTGGAGTGTGAAGGTGTGGAGTTGTCTTGGTTTCTTGGGCTTCTTGTTTCAGCTCAAGCCATCAACCCAAAGTATCCGTATTTGATGACCAAGGAATGAGACTTAACAATCAAATGTCTTCCTCCAGAATTACTTACTGCTCCTTGAAAACTGGGACTCGTCGGACTCCTGATCATCATCAAAATCATGGCACTGTTCGGTACACAGCATGTGAATGATGAATACAACAAATACATCTGTTTTTCTGACCGACTCAGTCACACTATTGTCATTCTGTCAAGTGAAGTAACACTCCAATCCAGCGGGTGGCATTAAATCACCAAAATGCTGTTTGCCAACTGCCATTTAAAACAAAGAACAGCCAAAGAAGACGGTGCAGCAAAACAAGGACACTGGATGCTTTTCATTCTGTAAATTCATCTCCTCCACTTGCTCCCTCTCCTCACATCTTTGCTCCACCCAGCGAGGTCATGACAGAGATGTGAGGACAGAGAAGACAGAGCTGTGAGATGAAAAATCCTTGGTTCCTTTTTTGGCATTAGTCTGAAGCGGCGTCAGTTACTGATGACGAGCTGATGACGAGCTGATAACAGCTGTATCAGCGGTCAAACTGACTGGTACGAATGTTCACAGAAACAAATCTAAGAAAGATTTCGATACCTAACAGCATTCAGTTAGATCTGTAAATTGAAATGGCTGATTATTGGTAGTATTCTTTCTGATGCTGATTTCAGTCATCATTTAATATTCCTTTTTCCATCTTCTAATTAATATAGGCAACTGATCAGTGTTATTTGTTTACTTAGGCTATTTATTGGCTTGCATTATGGTCATCTGCACAATAATACACACACCACACTTTCTACTTGCTTGTGTCATTATTCACAACATGCAGGTGCAAGTGCTGCAGAAACTTCTGTCAGTCCCTTTGTGGGTCTTGATGACGCAGGATGAAAATTGCCAAAACTGCCCAATTAAGGGATACACCAGCGTATCCTCGGTCTGAGCACCTCCCAGTAAATTGCACTACTCTCTGCTCAAAGTAAATGAAAAGAAACTAAACTTTGGATTTTTGATGTCGTTGTTGTTGCTTTGTCTGCATTTTACTGTGACACGCCTAGTTTTCATACTGAACATTATTCAGCTCTTGCAGTGAGTAAGGTGAACGAAAATTCAGAGTTGCTTAATGATCATTCATCTGACCCTTAACTCAGAAGCGGTTGTTATCTTTGGCAGCCATGGCTGCTAAAATGTTGGTTGCTGTAAGATAGTTATTTTCTAATAAATAATCAATCCATCAGTTGTACCATTCTTTAAAGTGATAGTTCACCCAAAAATGAAATTTCATTCAATATCTATTGACCAATTTGCTGATGTGAGGATGAGTGAAGATCTCCAGTTCACAAAACACTCCTGGGGTTTCAGTGGAAAACAGCCGAATCCATTGAAGTGACCGGTGACCAGTTTTGAAATTAAATAAATAAATAAAATAAAACACAACAAAACACAAAAAATGTCTCCATACTGCTTGTGTGGTGTAATCCAAGTGTCCATAAGCTGCAACATTAAAATCTGACCCAAAAGGATGCCATTTACGCCGTGTTTTTACCCTAAATGTCAACTGTAGCTTCTCAGACCAGAGCCACATGTACACCTGAAACATAAGTTGGACCTTTCTCAATCTGGAAAGGATTTTGTACACTACACCACCAGGTTTCTGTTGCTCTCGCTCTGTAGTCCATGGCTGCAGCAACAAAATGATGTTCCTCCTCTATGTCGAAGGCCTTGTACATTTTCTTCTTTGTTGAAAGTTTGTGAAGTCAACTGTATGCATAACAAGTCACTATTTCTGAGCAGATCTCTCTCTGTTGTCTGAGTCACTTCCAGGTAGCATGTAAACACAGATGTGAAGGTATTGCAAGATCTCATATATCTCGTGTCGTGCAGCTTAGGCGAGAGCTTATGTACCCACTTCAGGCGTGTGCATGTAGCTCTGTTGTGAGAGGTTACAGCTGAGATTTAGGCTAAAAACATGATTTAAAGGGTGTCTTTTTAGGTCAAATTTTAATGTCCCATCTTACAGACACTTGGATTACACCACACAAGCAGTATGAAGACATCTTGTGGTTTTTGTTCTTTTTTTTTTACATTTTAAAATTTTCACTTCAGTTGTACTGGATTTGGCTGCAAGGCTGTTTTCTGCTGAAACCCGGGAGTGTTTTGTGAACTGGAGGTCCTCACCCATCATCACATCAGCACAGGGGTGAGTAGATTGATTGAGTGAATTTTCATTTTTGGCTGAACTATCACTTTTTAATAGAGTATGTGCTTATAGAACTGTCCAGAGCAAAGATGAACTATTATAGCCAAAACAATCTTGAGAAGTGAATGGAAGCACTGAGCTCAACAAAGCATATAACAAGTTGAAGGGAGGAAGAAGAGAGGTCAGAAAAATTCTTAGTATGAAAACTTGTATCAGTGGCGTACCATGATGGTTAGAACTGGGACTTCAGTTTAGCCAAAACTTTGCTAGACACACCAAAAAAAAAAGGATTTTGGTGGAATAAAAGGCAGGCAGCAGTTACCTTGATAACTGTATTAAAATTTGTATTAAACAGTAGATGACTACCATTTACTCTGTTACTATTGTTTGGTTAAGTTATAATGAAGTTTGTGTTTGATATTAAGAGCTGTAATAATCAATAAGGGTCATTGATCTCCAGTTCTATTATTTCTGTCTACCAACACAGCTCTGTCTGCTGTGCTGTGCTGTTGGAAGAAGTTTTAATAAAGAAGATTCAAGTGTCTGAAAATTGTTTTCTAACAGACTCGGAGACGAGGGCAATTTCAGTCCCTGAAATGCAGATCCTCCACAACACCATGGAAGTCTGCCTTAAAAAAGTCAGCACTATCAAGTCAGCCACCTAGCGACAGCATTGGTCTCCACTGCTTAGTCATCAGCAAGAAGGCACTGACCTTCAAGAAGGCCTAAGGGGATGATTTTGGTCCCACTCACTGTAAATCAAAATGTCATTGGTCAATTCACTTGTCACTGTTCTAAACAAACACACAGGCTGCAACCTTCATCCATCACATCAGGAAAAACAAAATAATCTTGGTAGAAAAAAATGAAGTGAGCAAATTTAGTTTTCCATCCACATGTTGATGGACTAGTAAAATGTGTCAAATATATCCCTACCTGGGAAGGTGGGCGAAATAGGCTATTTCCAAGTAAGTAGAAAAAAAAATATCTCCTCCAAACAAATCCAAATTTCCAGAGCTGTCTTATTTACACACAGGGTCATTTTGGTGAGCAAGGTAGTTGCAGTAGTGTCGAAAATCGAAAATCCTCTATGAAGACGGTCTACTTTATGCAGCTTGTGTGCCCAGCATTTTTTATCACTCTTTAAAAAACTGCTGCTTACACAACAATTTCTTGTTTGTTAAAAGTGCATTCATCCATATTAGTCAATTATCACAAAGAATCATCACCAACACGTTTTAACCTTCTTTTAATCATTTGTTCTGATTTTCTAGATGGAAAATTCAGATCTCACGCTCAACATCATCAACCCAGGTTCCAGCAACAGCAGGCAGCTGTTCAGTCTGTGGTAAATTCACTGTACAGTACCTACCCAGCACCAAACAGCAGAAAATCTGGTCCAGACCTGAACAGAAATAAAGTGAATATTGATCTTTGTCAGGTGGACACAAATCTGACTTCAAATGAATGCTTAAGTTTCTCTGTAAATGGGCAACTGTTTGCTCATGTTCACCACTTACAGCTTCACTTACAACTTTATAAAGTGGTGATAGGCCAATGTTCTGTTAAAGCTGTAAAGCCTGTTTTCCTTTCCCCTAAAGTGGTCAAAAAATCAATAATTCAATAACATAACAACATCTAAAGAGATCACTTGTGACAGAGCTTCGTCAGAAGTTTCCCCCTGCTTGCAGTCATTGCACTCATTCAGCATAAATATCTCTGTTAATATTCAATTAAAAGTTCTCACTTTTTTTTTTTTTTTTTTTTTTAAATTTAGGCTTTATATTTAATAGTTCCTGCAACTGCCAATTCACCTGTCTTTGATTTCAGAGCCAACAGTAGACATCATCCATCTAACTGGAGACAGCAATGGGCATGTGCAGTTTGGTCAAGACGCACACAGTCTACCAAAAGATCAAGCATATCCCCAATCACTTCAACTTCCTGTCAAGCAGAGTCCATTGTGAGACCAGACAGAGATCTCACAGGCACAGAGATCTGGTCACACCATTCTGCACCTTCAGCACTGGATGTTCCATGAACAGACACTTTACCCACGACATTCTAGTTTGACTTTTTTTTGGGGGGGGGGGGGCTTTTAGCCTTTATTGGACAGGACACCTGTTGCCATTCACAGTAGTTATTTTTAAGGACTTGTCCCACAATGATACCATTCAGAAATAACACTGAAATTACTTTCTGATGACCCTCTGCTTCAGATTGGTATTTGCAAAGTGTTATATCATGACAGAATTTAAGTACAAGCAATTGGTGACTCTAAGTTTTCTGTAGGTGTGAGTGTGTGTCTGTCTCTATGTTGTCTGTGGTGTACCCCACCTCTCGCCCAATGTCAGCTGGGATAGGCTCCAGCCCCCATGACCCTTCCAGAATAAACGGTTACAGAAAATGAATGAATAATCATATCATATGAGTTGTCAGACATTTGAGAAAATACTCATCAGATCATATGTTTATATTTGTTGTATATGGATGTAGCATGGATGAAGTCTCATTTTGTTGCCCAACCCTGTTTTGATGAATGATAAAAAAAAAAAAACAAAAAAAAAAAACTGACATTGATATATTATGGCATCGCACTGAAAATAATTAAAATGCAATTTTTGTCATGACAAAGAGACAGAAAAGGCAGGGGAAGACAAATTTCCTCTTGGGACAAGAAACCGAAGTAGGAACTATGAAGTCCTACTTTTGAATTAGAAAATCCTTAATATTAAACTTCTTTACTTCTTTTTTTCTTTCTTCATAGAGATACCGTTTTCTCTTTTTATTTAAGTAAATTTGCGTATTTTAAAATACTGAGCAGGGTCTTTAGACTGACAGTATTTGTTGTTTGATCTTCTAGCTGCCTTGTGTTATATTCATAAATTGTAGCGTTCCCATTTCCAGGGCCCTCTGAATGTAGCATACCGGGTTGACGACAACAGGCAGTAATTAAATCAGGGGACTGACCTACCAACCAGAAACTCGAGGTGGAAAACTCCGCACAATAAAGTGAAGTAAGTTTAAAATTAGTTAAATGATAAATAAGTCTTTGTGCTGGTGATTGGTATATTGTTAGCTAGCTAACATTAATGTAGAGTCATGTCAGCTAGTAACAGTTTGCTATTTGAAGAGAAATTATTTTGACAGTTCAAGGGCAACTGTGGCATTTTAGGCTGGATGGTAGCTAACGTTAGCTAATTTAACCATAACACTAACCCTGCTTAGTAGTTCTCATTATAAATTGTGCTGAGGCTCAACGCCACGTTCCTCTTTTCACACATTATTTCACCCTGTTTGTCAGTGAATCTCAAAGTCTAAAGTTGAGGCGCAGGGAGGGTAAGTGTCCGTGATACCCAGTTAACACCCAGAAATTATGGACAAGGGCATGCCTGATATTAGTGTATGTGGATCCGAAGTGAAGAAAGTGAGGGGACGGAGGTACCGGTGTTACAATTCTCAATTCGAGTAAGGGAGTAATAATGTTGATTTAATGACTCACTGGATGAAAATGCGTTTTGCAAAAGACTCGGGCTGGTATCAAAACATCCTTGTTTCCTTCTCTTCCTCGTCATGCTACCACTGCTTGCGCTGGTGCCGCACCTGCTTTTAATTTCTGATTAGTTTATTGCATGATTGGCTTAAAAAAGTTAAAAGTTAAAGTACTTATCTCATCATATAAATATAGTGCAATGCTGCACAAATATTTTTATTCCTTTGTGAAGGCATAAAAAACAATAACATACCATTTTTCACTTTTATTTCATTTATTATTGTGCAGGAACAAATTGAAAATGAAGTAATAAAATCAGTTCAAATTAAACAGCCCTGACTCACTTAACTCTGCTTTACAGTTAATTCCTGTTCTGTATCACATAAAAGACAAGCTCACATGACAAAACAGAGGCAACAAAATATACATTCAAATTACTATACTATACTATACGATACTATACTTTTCTGTATCAATTCAAAGATTTCATGACGTCATCACAAAGTACAGTGGGTTTGTCCTTTGCCACAACTCGTTACATTCGTGCCAAATTCGTGTCAGTGGGACTAAAGCATCAAGTTATTTCTCTGTGGTTTTTGAATTTTTTTTTTTGTTTTGTTTAATCCCAGAGGAATTATACAAGTGCTCACCCTATATTATGTTTTTGCCACACAATGTTTTGTGTCACCATGTTTTTGACTATAACACTCACTGTGCATACTTATGTTCCAGGAGTTTGCTGCTGCGTGTAAAATGCAGAGTGGCAAGTGTGTTATCACCATTAAGGTAAGCTGCTTCCATGTGATATAGCTTAAGTATGAGTATAAAAATACTGGTTCTTTCTGTCATTTTTTTTTTTTTTTTGAAGTCATTTTTAGGAGAAGTCACTTTGGCCTATGATGAATTCAAATTTATTGGGGCTTTCTGGCCAAATTGTAGGGCACAAAAGTGCACAAACAGTAGGTGATAATTAGACTATTATTAGAATGAGAAGATAAAACAGGCTTAGCTGATAATAAGACAGATAAGCTACTGTAAACCATTAATCAAACCAATAAATAAATGCAGTATATCAGACAACCTAAAAGCTCATTTAATATCTCTTTATTATAAAATATAATTTCTTTTAAATTGTGTTCTGTACTTTCAGCAGTGAGTGACAGGTCAACACACGCAAAGGACAACCATTTATTGCATACTGCAGTTAGAACCTGACTATAATTAGCTGGCAATTAACCTGATCAGCTACAAAGTAATTGATACACAAATTATTAAACCATTAACCAACCAGTATCTAACAGTCAATGTCAAACAACTGTATGCTTAGAATTGTATAAATTGCGATGTCCATGGCCAATTCCATTCTATTTAAAGTCTGACCTTTGCAAATTCTGCTTTTCTGTCTTTGTAAGACCGACAGTATATAGAAATGTTTATGTAACTATGGAAAATTAAATTGTACATTCACACATACATTCATAATAAAACACTGGCTATGAAATAACTTTTACATTTTCTCCAAAAGTGCTCTGGGTCACTCTTAGCCTTAGTCTTATTAAGTTAATGTACCAGAGGAAGCACAATCTCCTGTGAAGTCATGGGTAGGCAGATGTAAACAAAACAGAGGCTGACTTGGTGCAACAGTTTGCTGTAGTACTGCTTAGCAGTGAGGAAAAAACAAAAGAAGAGACCTAAACAAGTCTGGATGATGTGTGGGGAGACATGAGGGGTATACTACGAAGCAAGCTCAACACAGCCAGGCTTTCTTTGCATGATCTGGATCGACAAAGCCTTAAACCGCAATCAGAGATAATGGGTATCACGATGGTGGTTATGAACTCACTTTGTTAATCCAGGCTTTCGGCTTCAGACTCAGTGCCCGCTCACATAAAAGGGGCGTTTGTTGCATCATTTGACTCTTCTTCCACCTGAAATGAAGCGATCGCAAGCCACTTAAGTCAAAATGATCAAGTTGTTATAATTATGAGCTGTGGAAATAGACTTGCACCGATTAATCGGCAATGCTCGGAATCGGGCCGGTTTTCACGTGACTGGCCTTGACCGGTGACCGGCCGGTCAGCGTCACAAATCCGGTTCTGTGCCCGTCATTGTCACACACATGTTCTGCACGATGGTCACGTCATACGCGCAGCAGACAAACTGACCGTGACGTCAACACAGCGCTGATAACAGCTACACACTCAGACACGTCTGCTTGAAGCTGGTGTCAGAGACAGATTCCAAGAACAGGATAAAGAGAAGACAGTCTACAACGAGACAGAGCAGCTGACAATGTCGCAAAACAGCTGTAAACTCTCTCGCACTTCAGGCTAATGCTAGCAAGCTAACAGCAGACTGCTGTTCACAGAGGGACAGTTAAAATCTCACCTCCTGTTCTGGCTGAAGAATAAACAACCTGTGTTGATGTGTCTCCTCAAACATTTTCTCATCCAGACACGTTTAACTTCTGTGTTTGTTTTTCTCACGGCAAAGTTTTACTTCAAACTGTTGCACCGCGTTAGTCTCTGGTTTGTTTACATCCGTTTCCACAGGAGATCACGTGAAATCGCGTCCCGCGAAATCCCGCGAGATGATCTCGCGAGATCACGTTCACCCAATTCATAATCTTAATATAAAATTATAATAAGGCCTGGTTGTAATCTGGATGATTTTGGAGAAAGTATTAAATGAATATTTAATAGTCAGTGTCTTATTATGAACATATTTACAAGAAAAGTTGCAAAAATGTTTGTGAATGCTGTCAATTACAGTTCTTAGAAAGACTGAAAATCGGAACCGGCCAAAATCGGAATCGGTAGTTCAGACCCCTCAAAAATCGGAAATCGGAATCGGCTAAGAAAGTTGAAATCGGTGCAAGTCTAGTGGAAAATATACAAAATACATTACGGCAAAAAGCAACATTGTTGCTGCAAATAAAGCAGGAGAAGAAGTATGCTGTCAGAAAATTACTGATCGACTAAATGCGGTCTTAATGCTGCTGTTTATTCTTACATGAAAACTGCACATTAAACAATAAAACTCCATATAGCAGATTTAAACATGATGAAGTCTGTCTGACACTGTCCTATGATGACAGAGACGTGGAGATCACTTAAGTTTTTGACCAAACCAACGTAAAATGAGTGTAACTGATTTAAGATTGTCTGTGATAAATGATGATGAATTTTCTAATCAGTAATCTGAGCTGCAATATCACCAAGACAAAACAGATAATAGTAAAAAGTATTCAAAGTGTCTGTAGTTGTTTCATCATTATTTTAGTATGTGGATTATATGTCATGTCAATTTAAAGTGTTAATATGATCTGGAGCAAACGGGAAAAATGACTCTGCATCACCAAACGGAGGTTACCATCATGACAGCGCGATGTATACCATTTGTGCTGCTTCGTTCGGTGATATTATGAACATACAGCTCAACAACTTTTCATTTTTATTGTCTTTCCTCAGTTTAAAAGCTATATCGCTTTGTTAGGACAATTATAAGTGAAAGAGCAGTGCTTTTTACAGACGATTTAATCTGAAACTCTGAACATAACCTACTCCTGACCAGGTTATGAGTTTAGTATAAGTTACCATGGTGATCTAGCCAGGTTAAAAGAGAGCCACTTTCGTGACACTGAAAATCCTGGCTTTAGACTCAACATAGCTCGCTAACCCATTAATCTCGCTTCGTAGTACACCCCTCACGAATGTGGCTCTCTTTTAACCTGGATAGATCACCATGGTAACTTATGCTAAGCTCATAACCTGGTCGGGAACAGGTTATGTTCAGAGTTTATGAGTAAATCGTCTGTAAAAAGTGCCTTTCTTTAACTATCTATTGTCCTAACAAGGTTGTTTATGAGCGATATAGCTTTTAAACTGAGGGAGGAGGTTAACAATGAAAAACTGCTTAGCTGTATGTTTGTAATATCACCGAACAAATTCATCTAATGTAAAAATGTAACAGCAGCACAAACGGTATACATCGCGCTGTCATGATGGTAACCTCCGTTTGGTGATGCAGAGTCATTTTTCCCGTTTGCTCCAGATCATATTAACACTTTAAATTGACATCGTATATAATCCACACAGTAAAATAATGATGAAGCAACTACAGATACTTTGAATACTTTTTACTGTTATCTGTTTTGTCTTGGTGATATTGCAGCTCAGATCACTGATTAGAAAATTCATCATCATTTATCACAGACAATCTTAAATCAGTTGCACTCATTTTACGTTGGTTTGGTCAGAAACTTAAGTGATCTCCACGTCTCTGTCATCATAGGACAGTGTCAGACAGACTTCATCATGTTTAAATCTGCTGTATGGAGTTTTATTGTTTAATGTGCAGTTTTCATGTTAGAATAAACGGCAGCATTAAAACCACATTTAGTCCATCAGTAATTTTCTAACAGCATACTTCTTCTCCTGCTTTATTTGCAGCAACAATGTTGCTTTTTGCCATAATGTATTTGTATGTTTTCCACAGCTCATAATTATAACAACTTGATGATTTTGACTTAAGTGGCTCGCGATCGCTTCATTTCATGTGGAAGAAGAGTCAAATGACGCAACAAACGCCCCTTTTATGTGAGCGCACACAGAGTCTGAAGACGAAAGCCTGGATTAACAAAGTGAGTTGATAACCACCATTGTGATACCTGTTATCTCTGATTGAGGTTTTAGGCTTTGTCGATCCAGATCATGCAAAGAAAGCCTGGCTGTGTTGAGCTTGCTTCGTAGTATACCCCCCTGGTCAGCACAGATTGTTTATTCTTAAGTCAGAACAGGAAATGAGTTTTTAACTGCCACTGTGTGAACAGTAATTTGCTGCCAGCTACACAGCAAAATCTATATACTCAGATTAACACTGTTGGAATTGATTTCAACACTTTTGAAATGTCTATATGGGTCCACACCACAGATAGTTAATTTTATTGTTTTGGAGAGTTGGTACCTTAACACTAATTTAGTGTAATAATTGACTCTTTTTGAGTTAAAATTCAACACTTTTTAACACTAACCATTGTTAGTTTTTCTAACTCTCGTATGCAGTGTTGATATTAATTCTCTCAAGGGTTACCACTAACACTGTAAGATGTTGGTTAATATAGCTTTTCTTAATTACTAAAAATGAACTTGAAAAGAACAATTTTCTGTTTTTATTAGGGAGGTCATTCACAGTCCAGGTTTGCAAGACATTCAGTACATGAAGACAGTACATAAATCACATTTACATAAGTACATAATAGTAAAGACATAACTCAAATTATGGCATTAAACTTAGTCAAAATAAGCTTGTCTATTTTTCTCCCTTACATTTTAGTGTCAGCAACTATAAACATTTGAACAAACAATGTCACACACATTCATTTATCTATGAAAGTCTGCTCCTCATAGTTCATTGAAAATGGCAATTTCCTTTAAAGTAGGTCAGGTCTCTGTGAATTAATGTATCCAATCCATTTTGACCACAATGTCCTAAATTTTTCTCTTTGCATTTTTATAGAAAAGGTTAGTCTCTCCATTGTGTAGATTTCCTGAATAATTTTTAACCAGTCCTCTAATGTTGGAGCATCTGGTTGTAACCACTTCCTCGTCACAGCTTTTTTGCCTCCAATAAGTAATATTCTCATTAAATATTTGTCTGTTTTAGTTTGAAGATTCAGTGTTACAGTGCCCATATACATTGTCAAAGCATCAAATGGAATAGTGATCTGAATTACTGTTTCCAAACATTTATGAATTTCCCTCCAATAGAATGTAATTTTGGGGCAATCCCAAAATAAATGATAATGGTTACCTACATCTGTTCCACATAGCCCCCAACAATTCATTCCAACACCTTGATATCTCTTCTGGGCAGGAGTAATGAAAATCTCATGATATTTTTCCATCCAAATTGCCTCCAACAGTGTGATGATGTAGTTATCCACTGTGATTTGCATATATCCCCCCACTCATCTTCAGATATGACCATTCCTCCCTCTCTTTCTCATTGAGTTTTTACATGTTGGGTGGTTGTCTTTGAGGAGTCCTGAAAGCTTTTATATAGAGCTGCACAATATATCGTTTGAGCATCGTCATTGCAATGTATGTGTGCGCAATAGTCACATTGCGATGTAGGAGGCAAATGAACTAAACGTGTCCTTTTAATTTCAAGGGTACCTGACACACACTGCGTGCAGCGATCCACCAATCACAATCTTTCTTAATCAGTTTGCCAAAACAGACCACGCCCCCGTATATGGAGTGAGTCACAAGATCAGTGCAGGTTAATTGTCCACAAGATGGCAGCAGTGCAGCATAACATAAAGTGCTATTCAAGTTATCTGGTGAAAATTCCTGTATTTTTTCATATCGCAATATATATCGCAGGGTTAAAAAAAAAATTTGCAATGTCAGTTTTTTCCAATATCGTGCAGCCCTACTTTTATATAATCTGGATATTATTTTGCATCCATTTCCTGATTTGTAAATTGACACAAAAATATTCAATATATCATTGTCTACTTTCTCCAAGCCCTCAGCTATAATTCCATTCACTCTGTCTCACTTGTAGATATCTGAAAAAATCCTGATCCTCCAATCCATAATCTTTTTTAAGTGTCTCAAAGCTTTTCAGTGTTTTGTTATGGATACATCAGCAATATGATGTTAGCCCTTTACCCATCCATATTTTAAATCTGGTATCCGTCTCGTTTGGGATGAAGTCAGTATCATATGCGCACCATCTTAATTTCTCCACACCCTTCAGGTTATATTTTTTAACTACCCTCTGCCAGGTGTTAAGAGCCACTTGTATCCAAGGATTGTTTTTATCTGTAAAGGTGTCCATCAATCTACTGTCGACAATCATAGCTTGTGTTGATGATCCAATAGATTTCCCAACTTCTATTTCCTTCCACCTTGCTCTGAACTGTGAATTACAAAGACACACCAAGGGCCTTAAGTGAGCTGCATAATAGTAGTCTTTTAAGTCTGGTAATGCTAGACCTCCATTCTCTTTAGATAATTGCATTACTTTGTATTTTACTCTTGGTTTTTTACCCATCCAGATGTACCAGGAAATTAATTTGTCCCATTCAATGAATTGCTGTTTAGTTATATTTATTGGCAGGGATTGGAAAAGGTATAACAGGCGAGGCAAAATAACCATCTTGACTCCTGGAGGATAAACTGAGGAATGGTAGGTGATTCCGCCTAAAAATATCACATTTAATTTTAGACTTTATAGGGATGTAATTGGCTTCAAATAATTTTGTGATATCCTGAGTAAGATTAACCCCTAAATACTTCATTGACTTCTTATCGCACTTCAAATCATACTTTTCTAGGAGGTGATTTGGTGGATCATAGTTGAGATTCAAAATTTGGGTTTTTTGGATATTTAGTTTATATCCTGACAACTGACCAAATCTCTTCAAAGATGACATCAAAGTTGGTAGTGATACTAGAGGCTGGGTTAAAAAGATCAATACGTCATCCGCAAATAACGATAATTTATGTTCCCCTCCCGCTATATGCATACCCCTGATTTCTTCATTTTGTCTAATATACTGGCTGAGAGGCTCTAATAAAGAGAGCAAAGAGGAGAGGGGAACAGGGGCAGCCCTGCCTGCAGGAACGTTCCAGTGTAAATGATTTTGAGATGCTGCCATTGATTTTAACTCTTGCTGTGGGATTATTGTATATTGCTTGGAGAGTTCAAATAAAGGTTTTGTGGAAGCCAAACTTCTCCAAAACTTTATACAGGAAGGTCCATCTGACTGAATCGAATGCCTTCTCTGCGTCTAATCCTATAAGCATTGCTTCCATCTTATTTTGATGAATATGCCACATAATGTGCAGTGTTCTCCTTAGGCTATCATTAGTTTGTCTCTGATGGATAAATCCTGTCTGGTCCAGGTGGATAAGGGATGATAGGATTTTTTTCTCTTCTTCTAGCTAATATTGAGATGTAAATTTTATAGTCCACGTTTAATACTGAAATGGGTTGATATTGTTTACAATCTAATTTATCTTTACCATCTTTTGGTATTGTTGAGATTACCGCTTCCCTCGATGAAGGGGGGATCTCTCCCTTTTTGAGTGCCCAATTGCAAGTCTGTCGCAAGCTTGGAGTTACCTGTTCGCTAAAAGTTTTATACCATTCAGTCGTAAAGCCATCCGAGCCTGGGCTTTTATGCGGTTTAAGTCTTGTTATTGCTGCCTTAACTTCTTTATCAGTAATTTCAGTAACCGGTGCTTTATTTTGTTCCTGTGTAACTAGAGGTAGATTCAGAAGTTTAAGGAAAATATTTATTTAATTTTTCCATCTAGTCTTGGTTGTGAATATAATTCTTTATAGTACTCCTCAAACCTACTTTGAATCTCCTCCATTTTATACTGTATTTTCTTTGTTTTAGGACATTTGTTTATAGACATTATTTATTAATAGTATTGTCTGCCTGCTGTTTCCTTAATTTGTATGCCAGTAGTTTCATAGCTTTACTTCCTGCCTCATAATAAGCCTGTTTCAGAAATATCCTTTTTTTTTTTTATTTCGTCAGAATATATCTCATCTATCTCATTTTGCAGTTTCTTAATTGCTACTGCCTTATCTGATTCTGCTCTACTCTTATGGTTTTTTTTGTAATTCCTTAAGTTTACTGTACAAATTGTTGAGCCTCTCTTGTTTGAGTTTCTTTAGTGATGAGGAACGGGAAATTATTTTCCCCCTTAATACTGCTTTATATGTATCCCACACAATAGGTGGGGACACCTCTCCATTACTGTTTTCTTTGAAATAGGTTTCTATTTCCTTTTCCATTTCTTCTTTTACCTGGGGGTTAGTTAATATGTTTGAATTTGATTTCCACAGTGTGGATTTTGGATTATTACTGATGTTAATTATAGAGATGCACCAATTGCAATTTTCTTAGCCGATTCCGATCTCCGGTTTTTATAAGGGTCTGACCTGCCGATTCCGATTTTGACCGATTCCGATTTTCAGTCTTTCTAAGAACTGGAATTGACAGCATTCACAAACATTTTTGCAACTTTTCTTGTAAAAATTAAATTAGATGTTCATAATATGACACTGACTATTAAATATTCATTAACCCTCATATTGTCTTCCCATTTACTACACACCTTTTATCCTCCTGGGTCAAAATTGACCCGGTCTGGTTTGACTGCTTATAAAGCATGTAGTATAAAATGATCATCAAATTCTGTGTTGCACCTTTTTAGTTAACTTGTTTCCAACACATCAACATATATTTTACACTTTTGTTTTGTAATATATGGTATAATGGATGTAATTTATATAAAATTATGCTCAATTTTTGAGTAAAAAAAAAGCAGAAATATTGAACTATTTTGAATATAGTTATGATCTGAGGTACATAAGTTGATGTATTATCACAGACTGGTACATGTCAAAGTTTAGTCAGGATACTGTTTTGAAACAATGTAAAAAAAATGTAATGGCAGCAAATAGTCACACCTGTTGTCTTCCCAGTTCAAAATTGACCCGGTGTGGTTTGACTGTTTATAAAGCATAAAGTATAAAATAATCAAACAATTCTGTGTTCCATATTTTTAGCCAACTTCAGTCTAACTCATTACCACAAATTTTAGACTTATTTGTTTTACACTTATTCTTTTTATTATACTTTACTATACTTTTAATTTATGGCCAATATACCTCATTTACCTGAAATTATACCATGTTTTCAAGAAAAAAAAAAAGAAGTTATTTTGGATAATTACTCACTGGT